>NW_021832528.1:0-274785 GCF_006345805.1 Octopus sinensis | reverse complement strand
TGTCATTTTAATCAACTGGCTGGTTGCCGTAATGAATTCTTCCTGAGGCGTATAAATGCCATGTTTATGCTCCATCACTATGCTTTCTATTGTTTTCTTCATCACAAGTACATAAATTTATGTTCTTGTCGTGCCTTAAACAGATAATTTTTCTAAGGCTTTGTAACACGTTAAAACCACTTCATCCCATGTCAGCACAATTGGAATAATCTTCACAGATGCCCAGTAAAGTATTCGTAATTCTCCAGCCTAAAATCATATTTATGTATTTTTTCCACTTCGGTTTGCTTGAGTTTGTCATGCAATGTATACATTGCACAATGTAAAATGTCTTAAGGATGAAAAAGGAACTTCTATAGAGATTTGCTTCAAAATAGGGTCGCCTTCACATAGGGAGGATACGAATGTAGTGACATTGGTAAACACAAGTCCATCCTTAACAATTGTCAATAGTCCTCCACCAAGACTTTTCGTTCGGTCTTTTCGCTGTACAGTGTAGCCAGGAAACCGTGGTGTTGAAGATGACACAGAGAGTTTAGCCTCCTGGATGAGAGCAATGTTCACTTTTAGCCGGGATAAAAAGGAGCGTATCTCCAAGATTTTACTTCGGACTCCATTGACATTCAGTTGTAGAATAACCAGAGAATCGGGCCTCGGATTCGGTTCCACGTCGCCAGCCAGATGTAGAAAAGAGAGGGGGAAATTGGAAGGCCACCCCTCCCAAAGTCGTGGGGGGGAGGAGAAGGTCGAACGGTTCTTAGCATCTTATAAATCTTTTTAATTATATCCTAGTACAGGGGTTCTCAACCTTTTTAGCTCAAGGGCCAAATCGATAATTAAGATTAGCTTTGCGGGCCGCACAAAAAATATTTTATATATTTTTATTTTTTCCATTTTGGACACTATAGTGAGTAATAATAAACCGGACATTTTTGTCTTCGACAAAGTTTGGAATATTATTACGCTTATCGAAATTGGGATTACTTCTCAGCAATCCTTGAAGCAAGTAGAAGTAGAAAAATTACATAAATATGACCTTTTGGCGAACGAATTGAAGGTAATCCATAACGCAAAAGTGAATATCATACTTTTGGTTATTACGTGGGATGGAATAACATCCAGATTCTATAAACATTACCAGAACTCCTTGCAAGTCCAGGAATCTACGTGAGCTTATATCCAGTCAATCGTGATAAAGAGAACATTGGAAAGCATGCGCCCGGAGTTAAACTCTTTCCTACAGCGACGAAGCATGCAATTAAATCGGACTCGAGAACAATCACAAAAGTGGCCTGCCCTGTAAAATGGATAAATGTACCCGTCGAAGACACTTGCTCGGGCTCGAAGAGGAGGAGAATTGACTGAAAGCAGACGCAATAATTAAAAATCAATTTTATCTGGACTTTTCAAATAAATAAAATTACGTAAATTTTTCCATTTTACTAAATATTGATTCGCATAAATATGTAGATTCATATATGCATTGTGTGTTATATTTTTGAATTTGTCTTGAGGAATTAATTAGATATAAAGATTCATCACGCCTTTTGAAAAACGTTTAATTAAGCAACCTTACCGTACATACTTGTGACAGTTTGATTCCTTTTCTTACCAAGTTTTTGGAACGGAGGAGTAATAGTCAACTGTCGTGGTTCATACGCCGACCACATAGCTAACCAAAGGAAAAAATGACAGAATTCTCAAAAGCTTAACCAGGTGCCATCGTTTTGCATTAAAACTGGCTTATGGAGTACAACTTGACAGAAGGCTAGAAAGCTTGCAAGAATCCTATGTGCCCACGATCCGGATGGTCTTGGAGAAAATTTGTCGACACTGACTATAATTGGGGATACGCAATGAAAGAGACACTTCGGTGACTCGTTTAATCTCCCCGTTAACGATCTTTCCTTGTTTTCTTTCGATCTCTGTTTTTGATCAATAAACGACATTCCAGAAGTATTTTGGAAATTATTGACATGCATAATTTAATTATAAAAGTTAATAAATGTGTTGTCAAATTCTTTTAAAAACTAAAAAAAGTTTCAAAATATTATGTCACAGTCGGAATAAACAATATTTTGTATTTGCACGTTGTTCTTGTAGTACATTATCTTTCATTCATCCATTTCTTTCATTTATTTCTACTCTCTTTTGTTCCTTATCCCATTGTATTGTATTAATTTACCATATCCACATGGTTCTATCTATTTCTAAAAAATCACTTCTTTGCAATTCGTGCAAGCTAAGCAACCAGAGGAAAAACGGTTGCACGTGCTCCTCTTGCGAGTGTCATGCCATCCCCTTGCCCCTTCCTCGCCTCCGGCATTTTCTACTGCTGTGCCTATTTCCAATCTCTCCCATCCAATCATTCCCATTATATCTGTAAAAGATTTCCTCTTGTCGGTTGCCCGAGCTAAAAGAGTCCGTTCTATCCCAGTCAAAATTCCTAAGGCTGTTCGGATTCTCGCGGCCGACACATTATCTTCCGTTATTAACAATGCACTTACTTCCAACGACCCATCAAGTTGGAACCATCTTTTCTGTTTCGGAATCATGGCCTTAGGCCTCCCTAAAGAGGCTACCCCCAAGCAGCCCAAAGGGCATAACATTCATTCCATTTCTAATTCCTCCCGATTTAAAGCCAATATCTCCGCCTATATGTCATGCCCCTCGGATTTCTCCAGTTTGTTAGGTGTCCCCGCCAAGGCCCAACATAAAAGCAAGAAACACCAGCCACGCGCCCCACAGAACGACGAGACAACCAACCGCGACTCCATCCGCTTACGTGTCCGCCCAACTATTGGAAGGAAATGTTGCCGGTGCTGTCCGTGTCTTGCATCCGATGCCAAGGCGCTCGAAATAACTCCCCAAGTTCTTGCAGAACTAAAAACGAAGCACCCCAATCCTCCGATGACCAACGGCCCCTTATCGCCCATTCTGACCTTCCAAACTCTCATGCCTCTAAAGAGGAAGTCCTTGATGCCATTAATTCTCTGGCGACCGGTAGTTGTTGCGGCATAGACGGTCTTCGCCCTGGTAGACCGGTAGACAAAATATATTTATTTTTCTAGAATCACATTATTATTTTTTTTCTTCCACGAAGAAAACCCCTTTTTATCTATTTCATAGAAGTAAAGGGTACAACACGTTTATGTTGAACAAAGGTAATGCTTTATTTTATTATTTTTAGATAAAGATGAAAGTGAAAATGAAGATATTTTGGAATTCAATACAGATGATGACAACAAACATGAACCAAATATAGGTTTAAACGATATACTTTTTATGTTTAAATATCTATGAAATCAATAATGAAATTTTTTCGAGATTAAGAAATCTACTATAGATTAAATAGAGATGAAATCTCTTAGATGATTTAGCTTTGTGCTTTCTGTCAGATAATAACTCCTTTTAGTCCAAAAAACTATTGTCTACAAAGTCTCCAATAACTCCAATCATTGCAAGGAGATGTAGAGACAGATACATTGCGGATTTAATTGACCTCAGAATACAGTACCGTGCAAATGTTCCGGACCACCCAATTATTTTTCAATTCTATATATATTTGGCAGTTACGGCTTGACTCTCTTGGACAAATTTTAATATTAAATGAATACAAAACTTTTTTGGTTTTTCTTTTTTCATAAAATTTTACAATATTGAATTTTTAGCAGTCAGTAAATTTTGACCCGTGCATATGTTCCGGACCACTCATTAATTTTTTTTTAATTATTATTAAATACACCTTCATCTGATATTTTAATGCTCAATATATATTAAATTCGTTAAATGCCTCGTGTTAGTTTCGGTAACCGTGCCTCAATTATCACTCTGTATAAACTTGGAATATCTCAAAGAAAAATATCATTATGTGTTGGAATTTCCAAGTCTACAGTTCAGAGAACTATTAAAAGATATTCTACATGTTCCATAATTCAGGATAAACCTAAATCTGGAAGACCCAAGAAGTTATCTAAAAGAAATGAACGGAATATTGTTTATCGATCAAAAATAAATCCTTCTAAAACAGCCAATCAAATTAGATCTGATCTCAATTTGTCATTATCCGTTTCTGTAGATACGATTAAACGATGTTTAAGGTCCAATAATCTTCATGGTAGAATAATGGTAAAAAAACCGAAACTTAAAATAAGAAATTTGAAGTCAAGATTAATGTAATTTTTTGAAGTCAAGATTAATGTAATTTTTTCAGATGAATGTCGAATTATGTTATTTCCAAATGTTAGAAGATATGTTAGAAGACCAGAAAAATGTAGAAATGAGAAAAAATATTCATCAGAAACTGTAAAGTTTTCTCCGAATATCTTGGTATGGGGTGCTATCACTGCAACTGGAAAAAGAGCATTGGTTTTGAGTAGGAAAAATGTTAATTCCAATGAATACCAAAGAATTCTCGAAGAAGGATTAGAAAATATAAATTTTCAAAATATGATGTTCCAGCAAGATGGGGCTCCATGCCACAAATCGAGATCCACCATTCAATATCTTGATCAGAAGAAAGTTAAATTACTTGAAAAGGGCCAAGTCAGTCACCGGATTTAACATTATTGAAAACCTCTGGTGTATACTTAAACAAAGAATACGTGAAAAAGAACCAGAAGATCTGGAGAATTACAAAAAAAGAATTTTATGAAATGGAAGATGCTCATACAGAAAATCTCTATAAATCACTTCCGACTAGGATGATCGATGTTGTAAAGAATAAAGGAGGTGAAGTTAATTATTAATTATTTTTTAAATAAGATATTTTCATTGAATAAAGTGGTTTTTTTTGATGCTGTTAATCACTGGTCCGGAACATATGCACGGGTCAAAATTTACTGACTGCTAAAAATTCAATATTGTAAAATTTTATGGAAAAAGAAAAAGTACAAAAGTTATTTATTCATTTAATATTAAAATTTGTCTAAGAAAGTCAAGCCGTAGCTGCCAAATATATATAGAATTTAAAAATAATTGGGTGGTCCGGAACATTTGCACGGTACTGTATATTCGGCAACGAATGATGGATGGATATAATATGTTACTAAAATAGATTTTGATAATTGTTAATTCTTTTTCCAACTCTTTCGATTGAACAGAAAAGACTCAGGCTCGAACTAAACAAAACATTGACGGCTAATAGGAAAAGGGAACTGAAGACACAACGTGGAAGAATATTAATAAAAATCAAAACAATACAAAAACGTCAATTACGAAAAGAAGTTGAGAAGCAAGTGGCTGAAATTTAAAAATATAAGGATGAAACGAGGATGTTTAAAGCTGTTCGCTTAATAAACAGAGGAAAAAGAACAAACCATATTACTGTGCATGATAAACTTGGAAGAACAGTCAATCCAGAAAAGGCTTTTAAAAAATTGTTCGGAGTGTAACTAACATATTATAAAAATGATAGGATGAAACAAATATCGCATTAAATTAAAAATAAATATCAGGACATAGCAGACATGACAAATCAAATGCAGGTAAAATATAGAAAAAACAAAACCAAATAAAAAAACAGGTATAAGTAAAACTGTTTTATATAAATTATGTACAAATGGAATATTAATAAAGATTAAACCATGAATGTATGAATACAAAATTAGCTTATATAATCAATAGTTTTCAGGGATTATAAAAGTCATAAATTCATTTAATCTCTATTAAAATAAGTAAAAACACTATAAAGACAAAGAAACACAACAACAAATAATAATCACGTGACAAGAATATTTATTATAAAATTATTAATTGGGGTAAACAGGAAAAAATAAAACAATAATTTAATCAAAATATTATTCATTATAATCCGACTCGATAGTCGAGAATAGGAAACCCCTCACATTCTTCTTCATACTGTGATCTCGCAAAGGCAATCCAATGACAAATCTAGATTAAAAAACACAATCGTACTTTCGACGCACAGGCAATACTGGCACATGCCACATAGACATCCCTGTTAGACAAATCACTCTCACTCACACATATCTCAACATAACAACTCTTCCCTACAATACTAACCTAATAATCACACCAAAGTGAGTTGTCCGCACTCGCAGAATATCCTTATAACCAACACTGACCACGTCGTCCACCACAAAACCAGATCTCTCATAACACTTGACCAAATACAGGGAGTGACTCGACAAAATCATCAAATTGCTGTACTTCCCATCCGAGGATATCTTCTCCACTGCCACAAACCTACATATTCAGAGATCTGGAATACTTCTCGTGCCCTAATATCGAACACAATATTTCCTGTCCCAATGCACTGCTCTCTGAAAAGGCAGACAACCACCGATTTGCCCCACGTCAACACCGAGGGCGTCTCAGAGGGGCAGGTAGTGGTGGTTTGAACGTGAACTGCTCGCTTCCACCGCAGAGGCCACACTCGACGCAAAATCCAACGTCACTATCAACGGCTTTTTTGTTATAAAATTCTCGTTTTTTGCTTTATTCTTTAAAATTATATGTTTCAATATATATTTAAATATATAAATAGTTAAAATAATACAAATAAAGAAGCTCAAATAAATTATTTTATTAAAAATGATTAAAAATTTGCTAAAAATTAAGTGTTCGGATTTTAATGTCGAGGGGTGTAATTTCCATATCAATCATGGTAATCATATTTTTCAGATTGTAAATTAAAGATATAATATTTATCAGAATAATTTATTTTTTTGATCCCCGATCTACAATACACAAATTGATATTACAATATCTAATAGACCAGTGGTTCTCAACGGTTGGCGATTTATTCTGCCAGGTTGATTGCTAATATTTGAAAAATTAAAATCTTATTTTAGAAGTCTATAATCTTTGAAAAATGATATTTTTATTATATGTACACAAAATCTACTTCTTCGTATTCATTTTCTCCTTATCGTAAAATAATTTCATAATAACCAGTAGAAGCCAATAAAGACTGCATAATGTAATCATCTAGTTTTTTTTCATATCCCACTCCCATAAAAATGTTAAATAAAATATGATTCGTAGTGTCATGTTTAGAATCTGGATAAATCGTAATAAATACCCATTTAAAGCTGTTATTTATTTCTGAATATCTTCTTAAATCAATAAATCAGCAATGTATCTATCTCTCGGGCCTCTTGCAATAATTTAACTAAATACCTGAGAATGAGCACATTTTTCAATTATTTTGCTAATCTCTTCTCGAGTTGCACCATATATCTTTCCCTTAGACATAGAAAACATTTTATCTCTTCCAAAATGTACATAATTGTGCTCACACTAATCATAATTAAATAAATTGATACTTCTATATACTCACGTCTGGACTGTGACTTATATTTTATTTAAATTTCTAAGCGTGATTTCTAGTTATCTTTATGGGTCGTTTCAAAAAGTTAGAATGTATAAAGATGAATATTTTTCTTTTGGATTTATTAAAGATCCTCAATATCCTAATAAACCACTTTGTCTTTAATGTTGTACGATCTTTTCGAATGAGGCAATGAAATCGTTTCGTTTGATTGAACATTTAAAGCGAAAACATGATAATTCAAATAAAAAAAAGGCAGACTTTTTCTTAGAATTAAAAAAGAATTTTGAAAATAAAACATCTGACCCTCAATCTTTAATAAAAATATATCTCAAAATGTCTCTGTATTATTTTGTTCATATAAAGCTGTAGAGATAATCGAAAAAATGGTTATTATTTTAAATTATAGATAATATCCATTCAATTGCAGAAAATGTAATCCGTCCTTGTTTAAATTTATTTATAAATGATATCCTAAAACAAGATTCTTCAAATATTATAAAGACGATTCCATTAAGCAACGAAGAAGAATTGATGAAATTTCTAATGAAATTGAACAATCCTTAATTTTATTTCTCAGAGAACCCAACTTGACGAATCAGTTGTTGTTGATAACTAGTCAATTTTGATGGCATATGTAAGGTATTATTTTTTATTAAGATATTTCGATGATGATTCTATTTTGCAAGAAGAGTTATTATTTGCAAAATATATATAGTCACGGATACTACAGGATTTTCAATATTCAAAATGTTTTGAATCTTATTTATTTATAAATAATATTCCATCTGAACATATGTAATTCCCACATCATTATGGTAACCTCATTATTCAGCTTGTAAATGAAAGATAAAATATTCATCAGAATAATTTAATTTTTTTGATCCCTAATCTACAATACAGAAATTTACTGGTGCCCAGAAGCCACTCCTCAAACGAGTTTACAGACAATACATACAACCAATTTTAAGTTATGCGAGTTTAATCTGGTCGACCTGCCTATCTACAAGCTCGATATTGGCACTACAATCAGTACAAAACAAGGTCATGCGCACTATATTTGTGTGTCTGAAATCAACTCCAAGTGAAAAAACCTTTTGCCGATTGAAGAACATTTAAATATGAGAGGAACACAATTCCTATTTTCATCGCGAATTTCTTATTACTCTTGTTCTGCTCTAAATGTGCTAAACGGAAATGGCCGTTCATTGAAAAATACGTCGGCGATTCTATATTTCTGGACCCTTGCTAAAATTGATAGCCTGCACTGATGTTCACATCGAATGAAAAGAATTCACGATTCCATCTCCACGTTAAGCTGACGCCTAACTCGGTCCTCTATAAACTCCCTCCGGATGTTCACCCTTCAGAAATGCTTCTTGACTGCAACGTTGAGGTCCTATTGGAGCA
Source organism: Octopus sinensis (assembly GCF_006345805.1). Classification (NCBI taxonomy): domain Eukaryota; kingdom Metazoa; phylum Mollusca; class Cephalopoda; order Octopoda; family Octopodidae; genus Octopus; species Octopus sinensis. The sequence continues at coordinate 266,081 of NW_021832528.1, read as the reverse complement.
ACGTTGTTATTTTTGCTAGCTGTTGGTCTCATAATCTAATGTGAGATCGGAGTTAAACAACAACAACAATTCACAAATTGATATTACATAGACACTTAGAGAAGTATGCCTATAAATATTTAATGGTACTGATGTCATCGTAATTTGAATATATTTTTATAAGTAGACTAATGGAGATATTGATTGTGTTTGTTTGCGATTTCCCTACTCATTGACCATGTTTGGGTAATGGTCATTGCGTCCTAATTAACACAACTAATGAAAAGAAGCGGGTTAATTATCAGAATAAATCGGCGAGTGAGTCGCTATTGGGACAATCACAGACCAAAACTACAAATCTCTTCATTACAAGACATCTGAAAGAAACACCGCCATTTGACTAAAGAGAGTAGAGACAGCATTGAGGGAACCTACGCTAGTCCTCACAAATAATTAATTTTACGTGACCAGAATATCGTTTAAGCATAAACAAGCATGATCTTTAAATCAGAGTTGTTTGATTTAAATCATTTAAATTTAATCAACATAAAAAATCATTGATTTATAGGGTTTTCGGGTCAATATAATAATTTCTCGATCGCCATTATCCGAGGAAACAGTTTGGCAATCCCCAGGCTACATATCTATCATAAACATAATACTGACACTTAGATTTCGGTTTTTGTAAGTAGATTTGTTATATAATAACTTTTCGAATCATATAATAATTTTTCGAACCAATATAATAATTTTTCGAACCAATATAATAATTTTTCGAATCAATATAATAATTTTTCGAATCAATATAATAATTTTTCGAATCAATATAATAATTTTTCGAATCAATATAATAATCGATGGTTCGCCGACAAATAATATCTAATGATGTGAGAGAAAGTATAATAAACAAATCTTTGGATGGATATTCAACCAAAGATATTGCTCAATTGTTCGACAAGAAATATCAAACCGTTAACAGTATTTTGAAAAAGTTCTTTAAAACGGGGGAAGTTATTCCATCTAAACGTGGTGGAGATAGAAGGTCTAAGCCAGGGGTCGGCAAATCGCGGCCCGCGGGCCAAATTAGGCCCAGGAAGATTTAAAAATGGCTCGCGAACAATTTTTAATACTAAGGGAAATTGGCCCGCCGACAAATTTTTCCCAACTAACATGGCCCGCGGGCAAATTTAGTAAAGTACTAGACTTTTAGTAATATAGATTTATACATACATTTTATCTATTATTAAAAATAAATAAATTTATAAACGTGTTAATAATTTTGTGTGGTGAATTTGAATGCCGAATTGTTCGAAAAGAACTAAAGATCTTCAAACCCGTACGTTTAATCCAGATTGGACTCAGGCAATTTTTAATCGACACTGAAGCAGAATATGGGGATCTTTTATATTTTTGTAATGTCAGATGGCTTAGTAGAGGATCAATGCTCAAAAGGTTTTTCATATACGGAAGATGTTATAATTTTTTCTTGAAGAAAAGAATTATGATGCTTCATATTTCCGAAATACTGATAATATTTCCAATTGGCATTTTTTGTAGACATAACTTCACATCTAAATGACTTAAATTTGAAACTGCAGGGAAGTAATAAATTTATACACCAAATGTATGCCGAAATCACTGCTTTTGAAAATAATTAAAGTTGTGGGAATTACAGTTACAAAAAGAAAACATGACGCATTTTGTGAATTTTCTTTCTACGAATCCGACTGATGTTCCGGAATATGCAAACAGTTATGGAATTGAGATCAGAATTTTCATCACGTTTTATGGATTTAAGAGTAAAATGCGCCATATATAATTTTTTAGGCTCATAAAAATCTTTTCAACATTTTTTCAATCCCTTTGATGTTGAAACTGAGACAGTACCAGGGTGTTATCAAATGGAATTACTTGAAATTCAATGCGACAGTACACTTAAATCAAAATATTTTCTGAAATGGATATTTTGAGCTTCTACAAAAATTTTGTATGTGTCAGAAAATATCCGCAATTAACCGACAATGCTATGAAAATGGCTTGTATATTTGGAAGCACATTTTAATGTGAACAGTTATTCTCTAAAATGATCATGTAAAATTGTCTGAGAACGAGGTTACCGATTCACATCTTACGATATACAGTGCGACCTCGAATTGGGGAAATTTTTCCCCAATTTTGAGGTTTTCCCCAAAAAAAAGGTTTTTCATTAAATTTAGGTCTCGCCTGTTCGATATCTCTCTTAATAATATAACCGAGACGGATAACTACAATTTTTATTTTTTAATAAAAAAATCAGTTAATTTTAATCGAGTGTTTTGTTTTTTTCGCATCGAACTCATAATATTTGCTTTGAATCTGAATAGATCAAGTACATTTTCCGGAGTCTCTTGCTTAATAACATTTAGCAGCATTGTGAATGCGCATTCCGTATTGTTTATAACTTGTTGATCATCCAAATGTTCCATAAATTGTTCGCTGCAGTCCTCTTCATCACTACTGTTATCATCCCAGAAACTCTCCAAAATCGCATTTTCCACAATATCGGAATTAATCAGACTTTCTTCGATGTCCTCTTTTTCCCGACAGTCATATTCCAAAGCTTTTTCAAAGCAATGTTGTATTGAAGTGTCTGTAATCTCGTCCCATGCCAATTTCGAACATGAAATAGCATCCAATATTGTAATTCCCTTTATTGCTTCATCTATTTGCCCTGCAGGATTTTTATCATAGATAATTGTTTTCATAATCCAGTTATTAAAATGATTCTTAAATGCCTTTATTATCCCTTGGTCACATGGCTGAATTAAGGAACTTGTATTTTTTGGAAAAAATATTACGTCGACGTTTGAAAGTTTGAGAGAAACAGCATGACAAGTTGCATTATCAATTAACAATGCTATTTTCCTTCTTTTCTCTCTCTCTCATTTCCTCGTTAAATCGAGATAACCAATTTTCAAAATATTTTTGTCATCCAGGCTTTGCACGAAGCATCATATTCAATGCCAATTTCTCTCAGATTCACACCTTTTAATACTCTTGGTGACTTCGTACGCCCAATTATAAGCGGTTTATATTTTTCTCCTGTGTAACTGCAACACAAAAGAAGTGTCATACGTTCTTTTCTTATTTTATGTCCGCTGTGTAACTCATTTTTTTCAACAAAACTCTTTTTGGAAACAGCTTTATAAAATAATGCAGTTTCATCACAGTTGAAAATGTTTTTTCCCCCATAGTTTTCAAGCAAATCATTGAAAGTTGATCGGAAGTTTTCCGCACCTTCTTTATCAGCTGATCGTGATTCGCCATGTAATATTCTGAATTTTATTTCGAATTGTTTCTTAAATCTGTAAAGCCATCCATTAGAAGCAGTGAAATCATGATTTGAATTTCTATACGCAATTTTACGTGCAATAAGCTTTAAGGTTGGCCCATTAATTGGGAAACCTTTCGACCTGAGATTACGAAAAATCTCGTAAACTTGGGCATTCAATCGTATCCAATTGTCCCTTCGGATGTGAGAAACCTTGAGCTAAGATTCCTTCCCTTTTCTTTTTAGTCGGTATAGCATTCCTTTAGAGATGTTAAATCTTTCACAAATCATTTTGTCCTTATGACCCGACTGTATATCCTTGCAAATTCTGATCTTTTCACTTTGATTTAGTTTTCTAGGCATTGGCTTTCTAAAATTTATAAAATAACTTTAAAAATTGATAATTTCAATTTTTATCAGGTTAATTAGCTAACTAACTAAGTTACCAGGTTAAATAAATTTTAAAATTATTGATTACAAATTTGGAAAAACAGGTTACAATAAATAATAATAATAAATCAAAAATTATACAAATATATTAATTAATCGTTTATGATGATATAAAATTTTTCCCCGGTAGGGGGTTTATTTCATTAAAAATCATCGTATTTTATAGGGATGGCAAAAATATTTCCCCAAAAGCAAGGTTTTCCCCAAAAAAAAGAGGTTTCCCCCCCGCTACTTGGTTTTCCCCCAATTCGAGGTCGCACTGTATTACGTTTAGCAACTAGTCAGATTAATGAGTAAAAAATTCACTTCTTTATAATCATTTTGGTACTGTTGCATTTCATCCTGCACGAAAATAGGCTCTAAATGAATTAATGCAAATTTTTATGAATATTAAATCGAAAATTTAAATAATTGAACTATGCCGAATTTGTAAATTTTATTCTAATTTTTTTTTAAAAAATTTGAATTTTGTACCGGCTTGTGGAGATGAATGATACAGTTGTCATGCGAAAATTTGCAAAACTGAAGGACTATGAACTTCCCCGTACTGAAATGGAGTCAGTTGGCTTCCTTCAAGACGTTGGAATCTTTCCCAAAGAAAAAAAATGTCAAAACAGACATTTTATGACCCTTCTCCAACAGCAGGAGAATACAACATGGGTGTGCTATAAATGCAACAGTACCTTTTTTGCTATATTAGTACGAGAGTGTTTCAATAATAAAACTAATTTTAGTTTTTAACCCTATCTTTAAGAGGATTGTTCTACATCTAAATTAGTAGTCTTGTTCCGTGTTTTATTGCTACATTCATTAATGTGTATTATTTAATACTTAAGAATTCCATTCCTCAAAATATTGACTCGTACTAAACAAAACATTTTTATTGTAAAACAAAAGAAATGTCTCATCATCATAAAACATTAGTTTCAGAACAAAAAGTATTTGTTAATCTAATTCTATAATAGCAAAAATATACCGATTTCGAATCGGAAAGGGAAACAAGGTGGTGACGTGCCTCTCTTGCACTAATGTCTATTAAGCATTCGAAACAATCTAATGAACTAAAATCCTTACTTCAATGTCAGAGGTCTGAAAACCGTGGCTAAGAGGCCTTCTATGTACTGATCTCGAAAAATACCAGGGCTCTATATGCTGTCTACAGGAGACTAAAGTAAAACACGGACTTGACGAAATACACGGAAATTATCGCCTAATACTGCTTCCTCAGAATCTATACATTATGGACAAGGATTCGCATACACAAGAACCACACCTCCAGACTATATCGATATGGAAAGTCAGCGATAGGATCAGCGTCTTACAACTACGTACAATCTCAAGCAGCAAGTCGAGGAGACTCACGTCAATTGTCAATGTCTACGCGCCCACAGTGGACGTATTCAAAAAAATCCAGAAGAACTTGATATCTTCTATGAGGAATTAGGAAGGACATTAACAGACCTCGGCTCTTCGTACTTTCTGTTTGTTGCCGGGGACTGGAATGCGAAAGTTGGAACCCGTAAGGGAAACGAAAGTTTTATTGGCCATCACGGAAGAGGAATCAGAAACTATCCAGGAACTGTCTAGCTGAATTCTGTCGGGTCTTTGACCTATTCCTATGCAACACCGGTTTCCAGCATCCCGCGCGTCACAAAACGACGTGGACTGGCCAACGACCCTCACCGACCGCAGGTCCGTCAACATTTCAACCAAATTGACTACATCGTCTGTCGAGCCGGGGAAAAATCGTTTCTCCGAGACTCAAGGTCTTATGGAGGTGCAGCTACTTACAGTGATCATAAAATTGTCTCTGCCAAGTTTGCTATGAAGACATCAATTGACCTACGACGAAGGGGGCCCAACGCTGATGTAAGGATAAGGCATAAAATCGAACAACTGTGCTCATCTACGCTGGTCAGAGACAACTACCAACTGTCAATCATGAAATCTCTTGGAAACATAATGCCGAACTTTCTCCAGGAGGTGCCTGGGCGGAGACAATGAAAGGGATCCTCTTGGCAGCCGACGAGGCAATTGGCCTTCGGTCGCAAGTACTATGCAACAAAGGTATACACTCTGATCTCCCTGCCCTCATCAAAGAACAAAAGGAGCTAAGACTACAACTGGAAAACACATCTGATCCGAAGAAGAAACAAATCTTACAGAATAGACGTTCATCTACCCAGAAAAAAATCAAAATGTTGAACAAGACAAACTTCACTAACAAACTCGACTTAATAGCTGCAGGAATTGAACAGCTAAAGGACTCTTCAAAAATGTTTACGGCAATCCGCCTACTCAACAGGAAAAACAAACTAACAAACTCAAAATCCATGACAGCAATGGAAGATTCATCACAAATCCCAAAGAGCAGCTGAATATATAGCCTCGTATTTCGAGAGTATATTAACCGCTCACGGAGAAATATCCGATTACACCAGCGGATACACCACTCATCTCAGCCTAATCACCACCGGTGAAGTATCAACTGCAATAGCCAAACTTAAAAATGGCCGCTCCTCTGGACCGGATGGAATAAATCAGAACTGTTTAAATACGGACCGCCTGCACTAACAGACAAACTGGCGGAGCTACTCAATGGTATGTTTATGAAAAAGGAATTCCTCGGTCTTGATTCCGGATTATTAATACCGATCCAAAAGCCTAACAAGCAGGCTGGGCCTGTCGAAAATCTACGCCCTATAATCTTGCTAAACACCTTACGGAAACTTTTGGGATTAGTTACACTGAACCGAATAAGAGAACAAGTGGACAACTATCTATCCCCGAGTCATAGTGGATTTAGGACAGAAGATCCACCGCCGATGCTGTGGGCCACAAGTGGTACTGCGCTATCACCCAGAGATACAAAAGTGCAACACAGTCCTGGGAATAGACCTGTCTAGGGCCTTTGACACGGTACGCCGTGGTCTACTCCTCAAAATACTGGAACAATTCCTGGACCCTGACTCTGTCAATATGATAAGAGTACTACTATCGAACACAAAGCTCAAGGTGCGGGTCGGCACGGCGTTTTCCCGTGAATTCACGTGCAACGTCGGTACCCCTCAGGGAGACGCCCTCTCGCCGTTGCTATTCGTGATCTATCTGGAGACGGCACTACGAGACCTTCGAAAATTCTATGCTGGCAATATCGTCGAAATTGTATATGCAGATGACGTCGACTTCGTGTCAGACGACAAATCGGCTTACTTCGACTCCTTGAAGTGGCACCTGCTGAGCTGAACAGATGGTTCCTTAAAATGAACGTTGGAAAAACCGACATCGTTGAAATCATGAGGATGGAGAGCAGCTCAAGTGAAGCCTGGCGCAAAACGAACAAACTCGGTTCTCTACTTGGGGACGGCCATGATATTGTCAGAAGAAAGGCTCTCGCTTGGGCCACGATGAACAAGATAAAGAAAGAGTGGATCGGCAAACGACGACTCTGTACGTCACTTCGTCTGAGGATGTATGAAGCCTTTGTCAAACCAATCCTGACATATAATTCGGCGACCTGGGGAATGTCTAGTACTGAACAACGTGGACTTGATTCTTTTCACCGCAGGCAACTTAGATCCCTACTGGGATTGAACTGGCCTATAAGAATCAACCAGGAATCGCTATACAATAGATGCAGAACTGGCCCTCTGAGTGTGGAAATCGTCAATATGCGGTGGAGGTTATTTGGCCATATTCTACGAATGGACATGCTTGCCCCAGCTAACATAGCAATGGAGGGCTACTTCCTGAAAGAGGGATCGAGCTTCCGTGGACGTCCACGTGTTACGCTGCCGGAAACACTTGACGGAGACCTGAAATGTGTGAAGAAAAGGCTAAGGAGTGGTGAGGATCTGGACGAGCTGAGGAAACTCGCTCACGACAGAGGAGGTTGGAGGAGGCTGGTTCAAAGGATTGTTTTTAATGCTGCACGAGTAAAATATAACTAATATGATTCTACGTATGTTGCAAATAATATAATAATAAAGGGAAACAATTATCTTTCGCAGTAAATAGTTCCACAGATTGTATTAAGTCAACGACTTTATGGTCTATAAAAGAAGAAGCGACATGTTGGATGCTGTCAAAATTTATGAAAGGATTTTGACCATATTTCAACAATTTTACAGGACAATGAACGGTCAGCTTCGGCACTAAGGATAAAATGGGCAAGGATCTCATCCGATAAAAAGTTGTTCGAAAAAATTTCTAATATTGGAGAATTCATTTTAGAAAATAATTCTTCATTTATTTTATTAAATATTTTTTACAATTTTGTTTTGAAAAATTCATGTTTTTATTGAACATTAATTTTTTGTGTTTATTAAAATGTTTTTTTCGAGAAAATTATGATAAATTCCGAAGTGATTATCCTAATATGCATACGAGTAATTTCAATATTCAATTCTGCTACTAGTGAGTGATAAAATAACTAGATTTAATAATTTTTAGATAAGCTTTGCCCATCTAAAGGCTTACTATCTGCAATAAGGCAATGAATAGGAAAATAAATGTCCACAATAGTAAAAACGAATTTAGTGTCGGAGATAAAGTTTAGATAAAAAATTATAGATAGGTTCGAGTTAAAAAGATTATGGAACAAACCCTTCGTTGTGATTGGATAAATTCGAATCTCCATTCTATTCGGCAGCGGAAATAATTAACATTTTATCAAATAATCGATTCGAAGTAAATCAATCAATTTTATTTAATAGATAAAATATGCTAAAGAAGCAATATGAACAGGATATTTTCAACATTAAAAAAAGGAACTCACTCTTTTAAAAAAATCCAGGAACAAATAAATAAAAATCTGCTATAAGAATATAAAGAATAGAACTTTCTATCAAAAAATAAGGTAGAATTCAATAAATAAAGATAAAGCAGATTGCAAAAGAAGTGGAATAAACAGATTGAAAGAATAAACTTGCAAATATTACAAAATGATGAAATTCAGATAATTTATATTAAAAGAAACTACATCGCAAAATATTCATTCTAATCCAATAAATAAAGAAATAAAAATCGATCAAATAAGTAACAAGACAACAGTGTGCTCACACGTGCCATAATTTATTAGGTTTTCGATTAATAGTTGGTTAACTAAAAATTAAGATAATTTATTAATGAAAAAAAAACATTATTTAATTAAACTAGATCAGGGGTGTCAAACATGCGCCCGTCGAAAGACATAGGTGCGGCCCTCAGCGTACTATAAGTGCGGTCTGATTTAATGGCTATAAAATTACATTAAATTAACAAATTTAAAAGTGATATTAAACTAATTAAACGAATTTCCAGCTCAATAGACCATCCTCCTCTTTTCCCCAACACGAGCAACCTTGACCGGTCTCCAAACTTCTTTTAGACAATCTAAAGGATGATTCTTCTTTTGCCGGATGAGACGACTTTCATCAGGTTCCGATTTATAGTTCCATCGCTCTTCCTCTCGATTAATGTTATTATAGAAGTAGGACTCTTTTTCAAATCCTCCCGTCATTAAGTCGGTTTCGTCGAGTTTCTGATTTATGTTGTTATCAAGGAAAGTTATATTTTCTTCAAAACCGTCGTCCTTTTAGGGACATCATTCCATGTTTATAATCGATGCACATACTTTAAAAGTCTTCTTCATAATAATAGTTTGGATGTATGCTCTTACAGGGTACTCAATTTTCAGACCATTCTGGTATTGCTTGTAGTATTTACTGACAATGGCATCCAACGTTAATACTATGGGTACTATATTCACTTTTGCTTTGTGGATTAAAGCTAATTCATTTGCTAAGAGATCATACTTGTGGGATTTTTCGACTTCGACTTTTTTAAGATTTGCTGCGAAGTTATTCCAATTTCGATAGTGTAATCGTATTCTTATTTTATCCCACACGAAAATGTCGGGCTTGTTGTTATGAACGTGTGTGTCAGTACTTATAGTAGTATCGACTCTGATCTCAACTGCTTCATTTGCAACTATAGACTGGACTGAATGGGTCTTCAATCTTTTTGACCTTTTTATTCCATACTGTCTGCAAAAATGAATACATCTCACTACTTCATTATGCCGTCGTAAGTAATCGCTGTTTAGCATTCGCCCACACCTGGTAGCTAGATGGTCAACAGTTTTTTCGCAGAGTTGCAATGTTTGCAATTCGTTTCTCCTGCTCCAAAGAGGAAATTGCGGTCTTGTAGTAAACAGAAGGATGCTTCTGATCTCGGAGAGATGTTTCCATATGTTAACCACGCGGAGGACTCCGTAACATCGACATTAGTATCTTCCAACAATTAAAGAGGATTGAATGCAGAGGTTTTTTTCCTGATTTCTGCAATTAGGTATTCATTCTGTAATCCTTGCAGTGCCTTCACATTGAGACTTCCATGGTCTCCAATTTGTATTTTCGAGTGATAAATTCTACGATTGTGGCCATATGTGTTTTCTTTGACTTAATGAGACTTCTTCAAGGTCTCCGAAAAATTGGAGGATCATTCGTTCGCTTTTTTGAGTTATAGATACGAGTCCTCTTCCAAGACGATTCCTGGGTAGGTATAATCTTTCTTTGTTCGCCGGCTTCAGGTGAATCTTATTCTGTATTAGAATTCCTCTGATTTTCTTATCAATAACCTCAAATTCGGTTGGGTCGATATCAATAAGTCCAATATAATAATTATAAAGAGACAATGCATGTTCATTGATGGATTTGAATAGATTCCCTGAGTTAAGTTTTGTAGTGGCCAGATTGTTAATTCTTTTCTTCATCTCATCAAAGATTGATTTTAGCACATCGCTTTTCAGTATGTTACTCATTTTATCTTCGAGCACTCCCAGGTATCGGTAGCTATCAAGTCCATCAAGTAGTTTTGCCTCGGAAGCCAAGCACTGCACGTTAGTAGCTGACTTTTCCACATTTTTCTCTAGTCCAGCAGTCTCGAAGAAAGATTAACATCATTCATTATTTTTATCAACGTATCTTCTTTCTTTGAGAATATTTTTAAGTTATCCATGAAAAGTAGATGGTTTGTTAAGTATGTAAGTGATCCCTGGCCAGAGTTGTCCATATTCACTTTTGGGTACTTCACATTTAATAATCTGCTTAACGGATCCATCAATAGCACAAAGATCTGAGGGGATAACGAGTCTCCTTGTAAGATTCCCTTTCGTAATTTAAGTTCTCCAATTTCTTTTTTGTCAAATATCAATTTAATTTTCCATCTTTTCACCAAATTTTTGATGAAATCTTTAATCCAATTTGGAAGGCCAGAAGAGTCAAGAATCTTAAAGAGAAAGTCGTGGTCCACTGTGTCGAAAGCTTTTCTAACATCGATCCATGCAGAGGCCAAATTATTTCCGTTTTGTTGATTGACAGACTGATTAATTATTGCTTGCTCTTTGGCTCCTTGACACATTCTTTTCGTTCCCAACTGATTATCACTAACGAGACGATATGCATCGATGTAGTCTGATAATTTCCTGTTCACACATTTCGTAGTCAGTTTATATAAATTGGGCATGCATGTAATCGGTCTTAGGTCTTTAGGAGAGTTGCAAACTTCTTCTTAGAATAAGATAGGTAATTCCTGAATAGAACCATTCGGCTGGACAGTATTTCCCGTTTATAATCTTTATAATTTCTTTGCACAGAAATTCATGAATCGAAGTAAATTTCTTTATAAAAAAATTATATACTCCATCACACCAAGCTTCTCTCCAGTTTGGTGATACTTTAATCACATCGATAATGAATTCTTTAGTGAAATCTGCATGTGTGGTTTCAGCACCAGTAGATCTGTTATTTAACGTAAATGTTTCTTCATTCCTTTCACGTTCTTTCCATACTTTTTTCCAAAAAGATAAACAATCATCCTCATCAAATTCGAATTTAACATTTTTCTTATCCTCGCTCAAATTTCTGTAAAAATATCTTCTGTTAAGTTCAAAACACCAATTTTGTTTTCTGAACTCCCTTCTTGACTCGTGGATTCTGAGTTTTTTTTCCAAAATTTTTATTTCATCCTGAATGTAAGACGAAATTCTTTCAAATTCTCCCTTCTTAGACTTTTTGTATTTGTACTCACGAAGAGTTTCTCTAATTTCATCATCAAATTTCTGGTTTGTTTTCTGTAAGTCGAATGAATTAATTTGATCCAACTTCTTATTCAGATTAATCAGTTTTTCATTAATGCGCTCACTCCAGTTGCTTTTTCTTCGAGTCGACATTGTCAGGTATTCATAAGTTAATTGCCCCGCATATACAAAATCTGTAATGTCATCTTAATTTGTTGAATAATTGGATTTGGAAAATTCCCAGATTGCTGAATTAATCCCATTTAAAATTTCCTTCTTTAGTAACTGATAAGGCACTTTTCTTGTTGGCTTTCGTAAATCGCGTGGGATTGATTTTACTCTCTCAATTTGGGAACAAAATTCTTCATAACATTTTCTAAAGTTGGAGACTTCAGTTTTTGGGCCATTTGCATCAGATAATTTGTTCATGGAAATTTTAGCCTTTTTTCCTTTGACTTTCAACAACATCTTTATGTTAGAAACTGACTTGGTCAAAGAGAACTTTTCATTGAAAGCTTTTGTTATAAGAGGCCATCCTCCATACGGTATTCGATCGAATCTTGATTTAATAGCTTGAACTACTTCATGAATCCATTCCAGTTTGTCATCCGTTTGTACTTGATCCATAATTGCTTGTAAAGATAGTAGTCTTGTTTGAAAAACAGGTTCTGTAACACAGGGATGAGGTTCGATGTCGATTTCTTGAGCTTTATGCTGCCCCCTGACTACTTTCTCTACGTTAGTAGTGTTTTCTCTATCAGTATTCATCGTAGATAGGTCATTAGGATATGTTTCATTCATCTTGCTTGAAACAGACATGCAGTACACAACAAGAAAAACGTGCTCTTAATTTAAGGATCAAAAATCACACTAACTTTATTTTAGTTTCCGTAAAGCAGGATCAAAAATCACACTAACTCTAAATACTATGATTTTTTTAATTTTGTTAGCTTTTTTATTAAATTGTTTTGTTACTGGTGGTCCCCAGAAAAATTCAACAGACTAAAGTGGTCCCCGTTTAAAAAAGGTTAAGAAACACTGGCTTAAAACAAGTTGAAGTGGAGAAATTTCACAAAAGATATGTCGATCGATCTTCTATAAAGCAAAAATAAAGATTATTCAAATTGTCTAGACATGGGATGGAGTTATGTCAATAAGTCATTAATTGAAAAAGGAACTAGGACATACATCCAGTCGGTTGTGTTGAGAAGTATACTCAATGAACACAGAAACGTTGTGAAAGCTGACAACAAAGAGTACGCCTCTTCTTTCAAGCGAAGAAGAGAAATCACTGAAGATCTTGAAAAGAAACAAAAACATTAATTTAAAAAAATTGACAAAACAGACAAGAACGTTTATTTAAATTTAAAAAATTAGAGAGTTGCCAAACCACTGGAGTTTAAAAAAACTCCAAAATTTCTACTCGGAATAAAACTAAAAATACAAAACAGACATAACCATAGGAGTTGGGAGGGACGTGTGGGTACATTCCGTAATCACCATATGCCACTTCTGGGTCTAGTAAAAACGCGGAAACTTCCTCGTGGACCATCGACTTGATTCCCAAATCGAGTCCAATCACCATTGCGTCTAATAAAGTTACAAAAATCAATCAACTTATGCCAAGACGGACGAGTTTGGTCTTGGATTCGTAAGGTTCCATCCTTCCCTCCAAATATGCCTGATATTTTACTAAATCTGAGAATATAAAATAGACTTTTGACTATAGAAGTGTCTTCTGGAGTGAACCTTCCGGTTCCGTGGTGAATCACTTTTTTAAAGATAAGTGAATACCAAATATCGACCATTTGGTATTTTAGATACTCGACTTGCCATGTCTCGAAAGGGAAAGATTCAATGTGCATTCTTTCAAAGGTCCGGATAAGATTATCATGTCCGTCTTGAAAGTTATCTGAACGGCATTCTGTTGCCATTGGCACGACGTCTCCATAAAGGTCATCGAATCCTTAAAATAGTGTCTCTTGAGTGTTTTAACCTTCGATCGTAATAGTAGGGTCATCATTGAGACATTGCGACATCATTTACGACTCCATTGTCCGACTATAAAAGATTTGATTGTATAAATAAACCATTTCTGCATTTAGTGTATCTTTAGACTTCATAAAGTTGTTTTCATCGTTCATTGGCTATCTATATAACTAATAAGTACCATCAAAATTTAATTTAATTGATGTTGCACGTAGCTGTCGCATATTATTTTGCACGTTATTGTTCTTCTCATTTTAATTCCTCCTGAAATTGAGAGGAATGTGGTAGGAAGAAAACTGACAGACTTTGTTGACACATATGTTGAACCAAACATAGAATTATTTTGGTAGCAAATTTCTAAAATTTTAAACTTTTCACGAAGATGGTTCACTCTCTTTGTTCGTACAGATCTTTGTCTACTATATTGATAAGTAAGTTCCACAGTCATCTGCCACCAATTTATAAATAATTAAGATTAATTTATTCAAGTTTAATGCACTTGTGTCACTGTCTTCTGAAAAAGTTAAATTTGTTGACTTAAATAGCAATATCAAAAAAATGACAAATTGGGAAATTAATTTTATTTAAAAATAAAATGAATAACAACGTCATTAAGAAATGCCAAATGGCATAAAAAAGCTCATTCGAAACGTAAAGAAAAAAAAGTAAATTTACAAAAAATAACACTCATAGATGAATTAAAACACAAAACTGATTACCAACCCGTAATAGCGACCACTCCAATCAGTTAAGCATTATTGAACTCCAAAAACAAGCCCGTAAACAGATGACCACAAATGAACGACATTAAGCCCATTAACAGATTTGTGAAAAAATGTCTCTACATATATTGATCACAAATAACCAAGTGAATGTCACATATATGAAGGCTCTGAATGCTGGATGGTTGGAATATGAGAATTCAGATGTCAACGAACTTAGTTATTTTATTGGTTCGAATATAAAAAATGTCGGAATATTTGGACCTGGATATTATCTTGTGAATAGAAATGATAAAGAGGGAACAAAATAGATTTATTGGAAAATATTAATATCCGATGGGATTTGTGGAAATAGTTTGCAACAAATATTTGTTGCCTTTTAAGTAAATTACTTTTTGATGTAAAAATAAATTTATCTGAAAAAATTATCTTTTATAAATACAGATAAGCTGTTTTTAATCCAAATATTCTTTTTGTAGTGATTAGGCAGACTGACAAACTGAATTCTCACATCATGACTTTGAATTAACATCTCCCATCTGTCTACAAAAAGTTTTCATGTTGTTAATTAAAATTAAAATATTCATTAAATAATATATTTACTTTTTTAATTTCTTTTTTTTGAATAATCCATTAAATTTAAAGCACACTTATTAAATGTAGGTGACAAAAGTAACCGGACACTTTTCAGTTTTTCGCCAAAATTACATTTTTAACCTTTTTTTAGGGGTAAACACATGTCAGATTTTGTTAAAGGACAAATAATTGCCTTTAAAAATCAAGGAATGTCTATCAGACGCATTAGCACTCTTACTTGTACCAAAAATCGACGATCCACGATTTTTAGAAAAAACAAGAAAAATATGATAATTTCACGACTTCCAGTTTCTGGGAGAGCTAGAATACTTTCTAAGATTGAAACTGATGAGCTAACTGCTCATAGTGTAGAAAATCCATATGAAAGTTCAAACGTTTTACGTTCCTTTGTACATGAAAAGTTTGGAAAAGACATTTCCAAAAGGACAATAATTCGTTTATTGAATGAAAATAATTATTTTGGGAGATTAACCATGAAAAGACCCTTTCTCTCCAAAAAAATGTTAAGGATAGATGGAACATATCTAAAATTTTTTAATGATTTCGGACGCAGAATGGAAGAGAACATTTTCTCAGACGAATCAATTTTTCAATTATCTATGAATAAAAAATCTCGAATAGTTTACCGAAAGAAAGGGGAATCCTTAAAGTAGTTGATTGATATTTATTTAGATATATCTTGCCAACTGTAAAACATGGAAAATGTAAAACAATGGTTCGGGGATGTATCTCATACAACGGAGTGGGGAATTAGTTTTTTTTGATGGTACGTTAAACAGTGGACGATATGTGAATTGTTGACGAATAACCTGATGGAATCTGCAGCAAAAATGAATTTAACAAATTTCACATTCCAACAGGACAATGCTCCCTGCCACAAAGCAAAAATTGTGACGGAATATTTCAACGAAAATCAAATCAAAGTTCTTTCATGGCCCGCCCAGTCACCTGATCTCAATCCCATTGAGCACGTCTGGAATATATGAAAAGAAAAATAGATGAAAAAACCCCAACTTGTCACAATGACCTAAAAGAGGAAATTATCCAAATTTGGAGATCAATCCCGATAGAGTTCATACAAGAACTAATTTTATCAATGAAGGATAGAAGCTACGCAGTGTATAATGCCAAAGGAGGCAATTCTAGATACTAATTTTTGATTATTTTTATCTGTCCGGTTTCTTTTGTCGCACCTCGTAATTATTTATGCTTAAATTTAATGTACAATTTCCAATTAAGGAGGCGGTTGGTTTGAATTGTTGTTGTTGTGTACTTTCTTGTTGTACATTCTTGTTGTGGTATCGATCTCATTCCATATCAATCTCTTTCCTTATATAATCTTTTTTTTTCTGTCCTTTTGATTATTGTAAATTCTTTCATCCTATACGTTTAATGAGTTCTCTATGCTACTCGTGCAACTGTACCAATTCGCGCAAGAGGGGAAGGGTATGCTCCTCCTGCGGCAATTTTTACCACCTATCGTGTGTAGGTCTATCTAAGGCCTCATCTTCCCGTATTCCTCTATGGAGATGTCTCAATTGTCTAGAGGGTGTTGTTTTATCTAATCGACCCTCCTAAGCCTACTCCCAGCACTCCTGCTGACGATTCCTTGTTCAATAGTTATACATTTGTTGTCATTTTGCAATTTCTTTCGAATTTCCGTCTCTTAAAGAAGATCCCCATCAGACTGCCGAAAGGCTCACGTGCTACAGCCGCTGAATCCCTATGCACGTTGATCCGTAAAGCCATAAATACCAACCAAAACGAGGACTGATTTAGTATCGGAGATAAGTTTAGATAAAAAATTATAGATAGGTTCAAGTTAAAAAGATTATGGAACAAACCCTTCGTTGTGATTGGATAAATTCGAATCTCCATTCTATCCGGCCGCGGAAATAATTAACATTTTATCAAATAATCGAGTAGAGGTAAATAAATCAATTTTTATTAATATGTCGCGAGCCGAGCGCGCGACCGAGCGCTAGACGCGACTTTGACACCTGTCATACCTGTCATCCACCTGTCAGTCTAATTGCCGGCGTACCATACTCACCAGATAAAATATTATCCACGCTAGCATAATTTTGTCTACACTTTGTTATGTCGGGCCAGCGTTTGTTTGTAAAAGATCAAGATGAATATAATTTCCTAAGATCTATACTCAATAATGAGGAGGTCGATCTTTCCAAACATAAGAAGTATCGACTCAAAAAGAAAGCAGAAAATTTCCTAATTAAAGAGGGGAAACTATATCTTAAAGATGTAAACGGCCTACACAAGCTCGTAATTGCTTCCACGAGCTTAGAAGAGATGAAATTAATTGCACGTGAGATTCATGAAGCTAATCATTGCGGACATATGCTTTGGAAGCCTTATGTAGGCGAAGATTTTTATATTGAGAAGAGATCATTCGCCAAGTTGTTAAAGAATGCAATATTTGCAAATTTTCAGTTCCACTAAAACAATATGATGATTCAACTCATATTGTTGCTGATTTACCTAATGAAAGATTTCAAGTAGATTTAATTGATCTTAAACGGTATAAAATTAACTTATTTTGTAGATTTAAAAATGAAAACAATGATTTTTCTTGGTTAATGTCTGTAATAGACGTATATTCGAAATATGCGTTTACAAGGAATCTTAAAAATAAAAGTGGAGTAGAGGTGGCGAATAATCTGAATGATATTTTATGGATTTTGGTCCCTGCAAGTTTCTCCAATCAGACAACGGAACAGAATTCAAAAATTCTCATGTGACAAAAGTATGTGAAGAGTTTTGTGTTCGACAAATACATGGAAGACCAAACAATCCCCAGAGTCAGGGAATTGTTGAACGATTTAATCAGACGGTCACAAGGAGCCTTTCAAAAATTATGAGTTTGGATGACACCAAAGAGTGGGTAAAACACATAAGAAAGACTGTGTTTTTGTACAATCAAACACCTCATTCATCTACAGGTGAATTATTTGTCTTAAATTTTTTGCAGGCGTTAGCCCCTTTGAGAGATATCGTGGAATTCCTGGATTCAATACTGTTTTAGGAAATACTGATGTTGAGGCAGCTGAACTTCAATACACTCCCGAAATTAACAGTAAATGTTTTAAATTCAACTAAAGATGAATTCGAATTCAACTTCCCAAAAGTTAACTTGGATTCTCCATATTATAAGAGAATGAACAGGAGATGGGAGTGCATGTGTCTAAATATGAATTAAACATTGGAGACATTGTATTTATTTTATAATTACTTAAAAGGTTCGCATTCAAAAAGATTATGGGGCAAATCCTTCCTTGAGATTAACCAGGTTTGAACATCCATACGGGGATCCTTCACTATTGTTGCGAAATTGTCTAACATTTTGTCAATGTGGAAAATAGTGATGGATCAGTAATGAAAGTTCATGCCAAACGACTTAAGAAGTTATAACAGTCAGAAATAATAATTGTCCTTGATCTAATCAATAAAATAAGTTATTTTGACATTGATTGACATTGAGTAATTTGATTGGTCGCGTCTAGTGCTCGGTCGCGCGCTCGGCTCGCGACATAATAGATAAAATATGCTAAAGAAGCAATATTAACAGAACCCATGTCACAAATTATCATTCATTTTAAAATAAAAGAATATTTTCAAAATTTAAAAAACAACTCACGTTTTAAAAAAATCCAGGAACAAATAAATAAAAATCTGCTATAAAGATATACAAAATAAAACTTTCTATCAAAAAACAACGTATAATTCAATAAAAAGATAAAGCAGATTTCAAAATAAGTGGAATAAACAGATTGAAAGAATAAACTCGCAAATATTACAAAATGATGAAATTTCAGATATTTATCCATTAAAAAAACTACATCGCAAAATATTCCTTCTAATCCAATTAAATAAATAAATAAATATCGATCAAATAATGTAACAAGACAACAAGGTATGTCAACAGTGTGCTCACACGTGCCATAATTTATTAGGTTTTCTATTAATAATTGGGAAACTAAAAATTAAGATAATTTATTAATGAAAAAAAAACATTATTTAATTAAACTAGATCAGGGGTGTCAAACATGCGGCCGTCGGAAGACATAGGTGCGGCCCTCAGCGTACTATGGCAAACATAAGTGCGGTCTGATTTATGGCTATAAAATATAAAAAATTATTTTTTATTTTTTTACATTTAATTACAATTTTTAATTGTATTTTTAATCGTGTTTGTCAATATCACGTGCTTCTTTTGGAATAAAAAAAAACTGTGCTTGAAAGATGAACGGAGAGTGTTTCAAGAAAGAATACAACCTAAAGAGGCACTATCAATCTAATCATACAATTATTTCGAAGGTATTAACCAAGAAGCCCAATGCGCAAATTGCACAATTATCAATATTTTTTAGAGCCTGTAATTCAGATTTTAATATTTATGAAGAATTTCTCGAACTGATACAAGTAAAGATATTTTTATAAAACTACTACAAATTCTCTTTGAATATGATCAGAGGGCATCCTCTCAACCACCGGCAGTTTAGTAAAGTGCTTACAGATATTAATTATTAGTTCAGCAACATTCCTTTTTATATTCCAGTCCGCTGGTTATCACTTCACAAAGTTGTTAAAAGATTTTATTTTTGAGATCGGATTTAATTAGTTTCTCTTAAATGAGAAATTATTATAAATGCGGCCCTCGAAACGAAATGAGTTTGACATTCCTGCTCTAGATAGCTGAAATAAATACAAAGAAGTGCAATCAAAAAAGGACAATACACCGGCTACACAACCAAAATTGGAAAGCCTGACAATATTCTTTTCTGCTTGTTTTTCATAACTCACTGCACATATTGACTTATTATAGGGTTGACTATCAAATTGGTATCTGGCCGTGTCATCATCATCGGTCACCTACTACGTTCGTTTCTAATCCAAAATTTAATTTTTATAAAAAGGTAGTTTTTCTCAGCCCACAGTTGAAAGATGATTCAAAATTGGTGGGAAATAGAGTGTTGAAGACAAAAAAACGCGTCCGTAGAGGAGTTTGTTTGGGTTTAAAAACAGGCTTGGCAACCCACGGTTTTTGAGTGTTTTGCTTCTTAGACAATGAAGGGGAGTCTCGAAAAGTTTTTGAAGAACCCGATTTTGCCAATACTTCGACTGATTATGGGCTTTTTAGAGAAGAAAACAGCCTAATTATGGAAGAGTTTCTTTAATTCCTGAAAGTAAGAAAATTGTCGGTTTCAAAAACGTAGAGGGAGAAACTTATGTCCTTAATTTCGACGTAAAATATAAACTCAAAAAGCACAAACGTTTGAAGACAAGAATACTCAAAAAGCACACGTTCTAAAATAAAAAATGCTGGGTAGAAAACTATTCATCCCAAAATGCACTTACCATCACTTCGAATAAAATCTCGACCAGGAGACAAAAATCCTTATCAGGAAAAGAAACTTTCTTAAAAAGAATCTAATTTCTATTCCCGGAGGAAGAAAAGAAATAAAGAAACTAAATGATACAATCATTAAAAAACTGAGGGCATCCCAAAGAAGAAGATGGGAAAAACAAATCAAAACGCTTGGAAAGGAAAAATTTACCCAACGCATGTGAAACAGTCTCAAAAAGTTCAGACCCGCCAACTATTGCACAGACTCCGAACAGAAAAGTCAACCTGAATTGAGTAAACTCATGAAATTCTACGCCGGAATCAGCCACAAGAATCATCTAAAGATAAACTTATATTATATAAAGAATAAACCAAAAAAATCAAACTCACGCATTTATACCTGCCAAAAGACCTTAACAACCAGAGCACATCACCCCGATTCAATTCCTCACAAAAACTGCTCCCCGCCCGTCCCGCACCTGCGTTGGGTCCAGAGTCCAACATCGGGAAAAGCTGAGAAAGATTTTGAGGATTGTTGGAATCACCTAATTAATTACCCTAGTTAACTGTTGGTGATTCTTGGGTTAAATAGAAATATAAAAAATATTATTATTTGAGTTATTGGATTAATCTGTCACCAATTCATTTATATTTTATTGCAAAAACCGCCGAAAAACTTGAAGGATTTAGAGACAAAATTAGTTGTGATATGGGAGTCAATACCGAAAAAATACCTAGAAAATTTAGTTATGTCAATGAAAAAAAGAAGTTTGGAAGTTTATGAAGCACGTGGAGCGATTTTGACTTATTAAATTTTAATTTGTTTCATTAAAATAAAAAAATCCAATTTTTTTGTCCGGCAAATTTTAAATTCTGCTTTAAAATTAAATTCTAAAAGCCAAAAATAATTTTAAAAATTAAAAAAATAATTCTAATTTTGCCAAGAATGATGTAAGAAAATTAAATTATAATTTATTAAAAAAAAGTCGATTTATTACAAATCCATTTTTTGTCAGGCACTGTATATGGGAAAGTCCCTATGATGAATGGGTTGATGATCCCATGTGATATAAAGAAGAAAACCAGGGAGACCTCTATAGACAATTCACTATTGCCTTCGATAAAGAATGCATTGTCATTAGTGGGGACCAGTTCATTGACCCTGTGCCAGTGCTCCGACGCTATGCTTCCAAATATATTTTCATATGTTTTGTCTGGCGTTCCAATCATTGATGAATTTTTGAGCTATGATCCATTATCTTATGGACCATTATTTGAGGCAATTGAGTCAAAAAACTCTTTTAAATTGTCAGCTGATAAAATCAGGACACTTGTATTATTCCTCGATTCATCTCTTGGCGGAGCAGGAGGCACAAATCTATGTAGATTCTTGATAAGACAATTCCCAGACCCAATCACAGAGTCTGTCCTTCTGGAGCTTCATACACAACAACACCAAATGTGAAAGAATAAGACTCATGGCCAGGATCGCATGTAGCCCAGTTCTTGGGAGAAACACCATAAACAGCTTCCCGAGTCTAATTGAGAACCATTCTGGACTCAATTTATCCTCCTCTACAAACACAGGCTGAATAACAATAGAATGAAAGAGACATATGATCACATTAACAACGAAGCTGTAAAGGATATTCTCACAGTACATTTTGAAAACAAAAGCGACTTTTTTGACCATATGAGATCTATTCAACCATGTTTCCCTCGTTTCCTATCAGAGTATTACTCAAGCACAATTCATGGCTATGCAGAAAATATCATGTCGTTATTTAACAACTTCCGATCCATACAAATTAAGTACAAGAGAAGATTCACTAAAGAGTTAAAGGAACTAACAAAAAAAGTGAAGACATGACCTTAATAACCATATGGATACATTTTATGAAATGGATACATTTTATGAAATGCAGACTCCAACTTTTGGAAAAAGAGTGATTGATTATGCACTTTGTGAGAGTGAAGTATGTCATGCATTGCGATCAATCG
Organism: Octopus sinensis; assembly: GCF_006345805.1. Lineage (NCBI taxonomy): Eukaryota > Metazoa > Mollusca > Cephalopoda > Octopoda > Octopodidae > Octopus > Octopus sinensis. Next base: position 243,609 of record NW_021832528.1, on the reverse strand, counting down.
GAAAGTTAACTGATATTCATCCACACTCTGACACATATAAATACAACGAGTATGAAGGATATTGTAGATTTGTGAAGATAAAGGGATTTGGGGACTCAATGCCCGCTAACCAAAAACAATTGAGGCGGTTGACTGCCCATTAATCAGCTCACTGAGGTTGGCTAAATGGTCTACAGGGGCTTATTATAAAATAAATGTCTGTTTAAGATAATAAAACACAAAGTCCACGGATCTATCGTCGTTGGTGATGGAAGTGGTGGAATGACGGCCTTGGTCATCAGAAAGTATGGATGCCCTACAATTTTCAACACTTTGCTGCAAATGGAATATCCGAGTCAATACTACCGCAAATATGATTGAGGTCCCTCATATTATCAGAATAACTAATTGCATTTTTTATTCATTGTCCCTTGTTTCTTATATTTAGCAGAGAACTGTGTCTTCATTTGTATCCTAAACATAAATGTTCATATATAGCAGAGAACTGTGTCTTCTACGTTATATTATTTTCATCCTGGGGCTAATTCTCGTTATCGTTCCCCTGCCCGTGAGGCAACGAGTACTTCTGGCACGACACAGTTGGAAATGGGGATCTCTTACCTTCCGGTCTTAGCGTGGCGTTACGGGGTCCACCATGTCAGTTGGAAATTCCTTCGGATATGGCAACGCTCAGGAGGCACTTAATGCCTACCGAAAAAGGACTCTTAGCTTCTCAGACCCTGGGACATCGTCGTCTCAAACCGATCGGAAGGATTGAACCTTTCAGAAGGATCTCCCTCGTTTGGATCGGCGATCACGGGAATAACTATAATTAACTGGCTTTGCCCGTGTTTGGTCTTTAAATAATAATAATAATAATTGTGTTGTGTGTTTTTTGGTCCATTCAACTGCGTGGTTCATCTAATAGGCGGTGAAATTAAATGTTATTTATTTTATTTTTTAAATGTTCTTGATTTATCGAATTAAATACAATAAATTAATTACATCAAGTCCACGTTATATTATTTTCTTGTGTTGTGTGTTTGTGCTGTTAATTTTTATTTAATTTTACTTTGCTATCAATGTTTTATTTTTAAAATTTTTCGTTTTTTTATTTGTTTGAAGATTAATTAAACTGATTACTGGTAAAATATCTTTAATAAAGTTTATTTTGCAAGTTTATTTATACTCATTCTATCAATTATTTAATCTTCATTCATTTCGATTTTAAAATTAAAATTATTATTTTTAGTATATTTTTGTTTATTTTGACTTTTTTTAGTATTTTGATCTTTTTTGGTATTTTTTCGTTTATTTTTATTGTTGTCATTCATTGTAATTATTAAAGTTTAAAATATTCATGTAGGCCACAATTTTCTGGGTCTACAGACTCTTTTTGACGCCTAAGTTGAGAAGGTTTCAGTGAATTGTTTCACAAAATTAAACTTTTTTTGGATAAAATTAAACTGCCCAGATCTCGTCCCAATCCTTCTGTCTGGACATCTCAGAAGGGATATGAAGGTTGGAATTGGTCCAGAAATCCAGGAGGTCGGCAGTCGGCAACTCCAGAGAGAGTTCGTTGACGGACAAGTTGACGGCTTCTGGAAATTGTTCGCAGAGAAGAAAAGCAATCTAGCATGTTCAGATATATCCCCGCAGAGGAATAAGTTACATAGCTTGGTGATAGAATGTGAAAGACAGTTTCCGGCCTCGGCAGTATCGGAAATGAGGTCGATTAAGTGAATGGGACGGAGACCGTCAACACCACCACTACTATTGCCTCTGAAAGATTTCAAGGCAAACAAAAGTTGCTGGACAGACGAAGAAGCAATCGAGACCCCTTCTGGAGTTTGGGCACAAAAATTAGGCACATTGCCAGTCGGGTGCTTAGAGCTGAGAATTTTGACTACATCCGGAGTAATGGTGCGGACGGAATCGGAAGATGAAAGAATGCGGACCGCAGAACCGACGTCGTGCGCCATTAAGCAGGAGTTGATACGTTTGCGTAACCGAATGGGGTTGTTGTTTTTAGGAATGGATGAAGTTGTTTTATTGGACTTGCCCGTAAGAGAAGGCAGAATGAAAGATTCTTTCATGAACTTATTTATATTTTCTTTGATGGAAGAGAAAAGGGATTTGTTCGAGCATGAAAATTGAATTCAAAACTGCTTCCGTGCAGGATTTCAATGATTTTTCCAAGGAAGACAGAATGTCTGAATGCGAGTATAGCATAGCAGGCAGCGGTGCGTGTACAGAAGTTTCGGCATATGTATACTGCTTTTCATGAGGAAAAAAGCGATGTCGAGTCTAACTCTAAGAGTCTGCTTGTGAGGTTATAGAATATCATGTCCTTCTTCGCCAGATGGGCTTAGAGGGCATCCAAGAAAGGTTGCTTCTAATGGTGGAAAGAAAAATATATTCCTAAGAATAAATTTATATTCGCCTTAGCAATCGACGAGGCTGTACGATCAATCCTCTCACCATTCAATTTATGGTGCCTGGACGAAGCGACCATTGGCGGCTCTGTGGAATCCATCACCGAGGATTTATTCCGCCTAATCCCTTCACAAAATTATATGGAAAATTATGCATTTTGCCTTTATTTCATTATTTGAGGCAATGAATTTTCTATTTCGCGAACTACGCTTTTTATTCATTCTTTTAAAATAAGATGAATTCCTGTTTGGAGGACTGAAATTAAAGATTTTATTATTCGTTTTTAAAAATAAATACAGTCAAACCCCGTTTATTCGCCAAATTTAGTAGGTAAATAAAACTCTATCTTTAAGTGTTAAATTTTTGTATGATTCATGAATGCCATATCCGCATTCAATTTTCTGAAGAATTTCATTAAATTTGAATTTATCGAATTTAGTTATAAAGGAACGCATTATTATTTTATCCATCGACTGCAATATTGTTGAGGTGTTGACCGGGAGAAAAAAAATTCAATAAATTTTAATTTGAATAATTTTTTTCAGAAGTTAATACATCACTGAGAACAAACAGCACCATATGAACATTTATGTTTAGAATACAAATGAAGACACAGTTCTCTGCTAAATAATAGAACAAATAATTTCACTAAATGAGACTAAATAAGAAACAAAGGACAATGAATAAAAAACGCAATTAGTTATTCTGATAATATGAGGGACCCCAATCATATTTGCGGTAGTATTGAGTCGGATACATGAAATAATGAACAGAAGTATATAAACGTTTCGGATACTTTATTACCGTTGGAATCGTACAGAATCTCAATCCTGACATTGGGTCATCTTGGCATGTATATAACATCTTATCGAGCAAGCAACACAGCTTGTCTAGTTCTCGATCTGGGATATATTTTTGATACATCTTTAACACAAGAGATCTCTCTGGTTGATACGTTGGATCAAGGCTACGCATAACTGAATGATATCTATCTGTTAGTGGGTCCACAGCGTCAGGGTTTCTTTCTGCCGCATGTGCGAATCTGACGGGAGCTAGCGCTTTCATTAAAGCAGCTCTCCATTCTTCCACGGATGCTCTCCCGCCTTCAACGCCTGATTCTCCGTAATTCATAGCCATCGATGCTGTCCTTATTTTAAAACCATTTCCAATAAGGGAAAAACCTTTTATATCCTGATACTCTTAAGTAATTTCCACATCACCGAACTTTGCCTTTGTGTCAAAGGTATAGTTCATAAGGAATATAGCCAGGCTTGATGTCACTAAATCTTGGTTGAAATCAACCATTCGATTTAAGGTGTTGATTATTGCGCGTTCATTTCTGGTGTACTTATATCTTAATTCGACCATAAAGGGTCTATATTCTCGTGCAAATGTACCCACTTCCATTTTGACACTCATATTTAGCAAAATGGGTCCTCCACTCATGTAAATTTTCTGATAATCTGGATTATCCCAATCCTCTGGATTCGGTTTAAGAAATTCACCAAGAGGTATAGTTCGTGGTTTGTTCTCCTCCCCCTCTTTTAAGCATTGTACCTTTTGTATTTGTTGGTACTCTCCTTCTCCTACTGAATCTTTTAATTTGGGCAATGGAGAAAGCCCTCTCTATAGCACGAGACAAGTCCACCATCACGTGGATTTCTAAAACTCGGAAAGGAAGAGAACCACTTCTGGAGACAATGGGACTAAGAATCTCTGACGACCTACGCTACCTTGGGGTAACGATCGGGGCTGACGGATCGTTCCTTAAGTTCGTGGAATCTAGAAGAAGGAAATGTTCCGGGATCCTGAGAAGCCTTATACGCTTCCATCTCTCCCCAGACACCTTTCTCTTCATCTATAAGGCGACTGTAGAACCAGTCCTTATCTATGGACATGAAGGTTGGTACCCTACAGACGAGAGAAATCGCATAATCACCAAACTGGAGAAAACAAGGCGCTTTACGATTAAACTGGCGTATAAGCTACGGCTTGATCAGGATCTCCCCAGAGAGCTAGACCAGGGGTCGGCAAAAGCAGGCTCGCGAGCCTTTGAAGGCTCTTTAACTCTTACGGTAGGCTCTTTCAATTTTTAACTATTTTTTTAATAAATGATTTCAATTTTTAACTATGAGAAAAAAAATTCATTATGACGAATTAAGTGATGACCAATGGCTGCAGAAATTCTATTTTATGGTTGACATAACATCAGAATTAAACAAACTTTATTCAAAATTGCAAAGGAGTGGAAATATTGCATTTTTCATGTATGAGGAAGTGATATTATTTGAAAAAAATTAATTCTGTTTAAAGAGGATATAGAACAAAATATTTTACACCTTCCTAAATTACGCCAATATTTGAAAGAAAATGATCGAACTATAAATAAAACTTATTTTAAAAATGCTCTTTTGTATATGAAGGAATCTTTCAATGACAGTTAAAAATGAATGTTTAAATATAAAAAGGTTTAAGGATTTTAGGAAAAAAAAAGCAACACTATGGTTCGTTATAAACCCTCTACGTGCTAAAGTCAGCAATTTAAATTTATTGCCATTTGAAATCAACGCAGCTGAGTTCAAAATGCAGCTATTGGACTTGACATGTAAGGAATTATGGGCATCAAAATTTATTCGTCTTTCAGAATTACTTGAAACCTTGAAACAGAAACATTGTCTGGTAAAATTAAAAATGATATTAATGTTATACAAAAGAAACTTGAAGATGTGATTCTCGAAACTTGGAATTCTCTTCCAGATTCTTATTATGAATTAAAAAAATTGCATAAGAAGTCTCCAAAGAAATGAGGAATCACATTTCTCATAATGCGTCTAATTAATTTAATTTTTTAAAATGAATTCTTAATTATTTTTTAAATTAATGTTTATTTAATTTTATGAATTTAAATTTTTGACAAGTGGTAAAAAGTGGCTCTTCAATTTTTCGAAATTTCCAAAAATGTTCAAAATTGGCTCTTCTCCAAAAGTATTTGCCGACCCCTGAGCTAGACGAACAAACTCAAAACATTCGGCAAGTCCTCTGCTCATTGCAAAGGGCATGAGAAGTGAAAAGGAAAGCAAGGAGGAGGCTTTTGGTGTCTCGATTTTAATAAAACCTTTTCATATAACTCTTCTCTTTCGGTTGCTAAGTCAATAAATCTGTTCGTTCGTATTACCGTTGGATGTGACAATGATTGCATTTGTGTCTTCCTGTATTAGTTTAATGGCTAATCCTTTGTTTTTTGTGACCAATTCCACTATTTTGTGAGGAACATGAAATGGTATCCAATAATTTCCTCTTCTTTCAGAATTTGAGAATTCTCTGTAGAAGATTCTCCATAAAGTTTCTTCAATTTTAACCCATGTCTTCTTTTAAATTTTTCAAGCCATCGACGACTGGCTTTAAACTCAGTTATTTGACGTTTCTTCGCAAAGTCTTCAGCCTTTGTAAGAATAATCGAATCATTAAGAATTGCTCTTCTGGTTTCCATCATTTCAATCCATGACATAAAATTCTAAAAATTAAATTTATATAAATGTACCCCACGTGCTTCAAATTGATTAATTAATCACCAATTATGGATATGTATTTTTCATAAGCAGCGCCTTCGTTGTTTTCAGATAGTGAATAAAAATGAGATGTATCTCCCTCTTTAAGGGAAGTCATCCATAAATATAATTTTTCGATAAACGAAGAAATATATCCATATAACTGATAACAGAGTTTGCCTTTTCCTTGTAATTCAACATTGAGATCCGACAAATGCGTGCTTAAATCAACATAAAAAACCAAATCGGCAATCCATCTTTCATCTTAAAGATCATCGAAAATTACTTTGTCTTTGGTAAACTCCTTAATTTCTGGAAACAATTTATAGAACCTTTAATAAAATTATATACTGTACCTATTAAGGCATTTCGAACGACTTAACCACCTCACTTCAGTATGAAGAATAACATCTCATACTCAGCATCAACTCTTCCAAAAAAGATTTAAAATCGGTGATTGAGCGCTTTTGAGCGTATCCAATTAACAATATTAACGACTTTTTTGGAAACATGTTCCATTTTAATTGACTTGGCGATATGATTTTCCTGGTGAATTATGCAGTGAAGAATAAAAAATGCCACGCTAAAATAGTTTATTTAAAGTTTATTTTAACCTTAAGAATAAATAATTAAATTTTAACATTATTAAAAAATTAAAAAAGTTAGTTACTCTAGAGGGGCCGCAAAAAAAATCCTGCGGGCCGCATTTGAGAACCGCTGATTTAGATGATCTGTAATATCCACCAAAATGCCAAGTCTAGTTTTGACAGCTGCCTCACTGTCACATCGAAATTTGGAAAAAGAAGATTGATTCTGCAAACGTAAAGTAGTGCTTATCCTTTCTCATTTTTTCAGTTATTGTATTCTTGAGCATGGTGAGTTTTGTACTTTCGTCGAATTTTCTATTTGATTAGAGAAATTTTTAAATTTATTAAATTTTAAATATACTTTTAAACTTATTTCTCTGGGCATATTAGATCGTCTGTGAGCCGTATCTTTTACATCCCATTTTAGTTCAATTTTGCTATTTTTATATCTATTTTGACTATTATGACATTTTATAAATCTAATTTGATAGAGAAATATTTATCTTTAACAATAGAATATTCAATTTAATTACGTAGCATCTGTTGCAGAACCCCCGGGAACAGCAAAAGAAACCATGCTAGTTTTGAAATTGGTGTCAACAGACTTTGAATCAATTTTGACATCATTTAAGAAAATTTTTGCATGTATTAAGTTGAGAAAAATATGGTCCATAAAACCTTTTTAATGTATTTTCTACTCGTATGCCTTTAAAATTTCTTTTTAATAGATTGGAGCATTATTTATATAAATAATAAGTCTCTCTCTCTAAAGGTGTCCTTTATAGTATAAAGGATCGACCAAATTGTCTTAATTTAAAGAGGTTGAAATTTTTTCTCCCAAAGGTATTTTGCAATTTGTATTACGTTTATAATCAAATGAAAATATATTTTTATATATTTTCCAAACTATTCCTGGAAATTAATTTTTTTTTCCGCATTTGTAAATAATCAATTAGCTATTATTATTTACCAATGTTGTAGGGTTTTCTTTCAGCTTTAATATCGAAAACGCAAACATTAGTGTTGACGCTATACAATTGTATTAATAATCATCTAGAGTGGATTTTTTTAATTTAGAAACTAACTAAAACATCAACTTAAACATTGAAGCCGAATTCTATTAAAAATTTTTTTTGGATACAGTGCAACCCCTTATTGGGGCGACCCCGGACGTGGGGCACCCTCGGGTTTTGGGGCAATTTGAATTTCTATTAGGAGTTTTTCTGTTTATTCTTTATAAGAAAACCCCGTTATGGGGCATTTAATATTATATATATTTTTTAGTTATAATTTTTGAATTTTATTTTATAATAACTAATAATAACGTGTTTCTGTTGTTTTGATGGATGTAATTTTGATGGATGTGAAGGTTCTGAGGGCTTCAGAGAACCCGATAATAGTGATAAACATTCATTTCTCGACAAGGTCGTTTTGGATCGATTAATTTGACAATGGATCGATTAATTCAAAAGTACCAATTCGGAGCGAAAATAACGGATTATTTCCCGACAAGTAAAGACTAAAATTGTTAAATGAAATTAAGAATAAACATCTTTTGGTTTTAAATTAACAAAACGTTAGTTTTTTTCGTTAATATTAGAAAACCCCTCTATCTGGGGAAACCCCTGTTTTTGCCCCAAAAAGAGGTTAGACTGTATGTGGATTCTATCGTTAACAGATCTAAACGGATTCGGCAATAAAGAGACGTTTTAGTTAAAATTTCATGCATACGATTAATGAACCACAAGCTGCTTTCACTGGAGGACTAAATGGAAATTTCCTTTGATATAAAATGTTCAATTTAATCGAAGAATGTCACAACTTTTTGTACTTCCGAACTTGATAATGGAATACCGCGCAGAATAAAAATGCAAATCACTATTGATATATCAGCTCAAAATGACTAAATAAATGGAATCAGCTTGAAACAAGTTTCTCTTAAGAAAATATTAAATTCATAGAAAAGGTGCATTTAAAGAAATAAATGCATATCTTATGATTAGAATAAAAGAAAAGAAGATATTAATACATGAATCCCTACCAAATTTCAAAAGACCTGGTGCTTTGAATTGAATTGAAAAAATTTTTATAGACAAGTATCAGGAGATAAAAGTTTCCCTGACTTTGACTTCAAAACAATGATTGCTTTTTTTAAAGGAGCTTCCCTTTAAGCCATTTGGTGTCGTGGATAGAAGGGTTACCGGTATCAAGCTGTAATTAAAATGATGGATATTATATTGTTGTATACTTTGAAGTTTTGAGGCTTGAGATGAATTCCCACAAGTCATCGATTAATCTAGGATCATTGAAGAACTGCAGAACTCTGGATGGAGTCAAAATCTATAGATATTTTAGAGTACATGAGGACCAAAGAAGGAACGTATAAAAACAAAAAATAATTTCAAACCAATTAATAAGTATGTCCTGTCTCTATATAACTATTAAATTGGATTAATCAATATTAAAAATTTTTAATTTGATTATATTGATCTCCAAACACGAAGACTATACATTATACTAAAAATACACCTCAATTCTGCCAATAAAGAGCGGCTTAATTTGCAAGAAAGAGCATGGAAAGGGGTTGACATCAATTGCTTTTAAAACTAAATTAATGCTGCTTCAGTTATTAGATACCCTAAAGAAGTCAGCTATCTGTCTCAGGAAGTTGGATCCTGTTGGTTATTAAAAACAGAAACCGCATATAGTATCGATCCTGGATTCTTGCTTCTAAATATGAAATAGCTAATAAACTATTTATCACTGGCAAATCTCTGAGAGAGGCTCTTGTGCATATTTATTGAACAAAATTAAGAACAAGTCATTTCATTCTGTCTTGTTCCGGTGAGAAGGGGTTCTAATGTTGATCTCGAAATTTCTAGTGAGTGGTTGAATAAAGGGAACATACACCAAGTAGTGAAGCTTTTTATTGCCGTTTTCAAGATAGAAATTTGTTTATTTTTGCTCGTGATGCGCTGTGCAATTATTGCATGAAAATTAAAAAGACATTAGTGCAACAGAATTTTAAACAGGCACAGCGTGAGGAGGCGCAACGAGGTTTTAAATGCATTTATTTGCACACAGTTTGGAGCAAATTGGAAAGTTAAAGTCCCATTCCCTACAATCTAGTTTATTAACCTAAAATTTCAAGATTTGCAATATGTCAATAGAAGAGTTGTCCCTGCCTACTGAAGTGCTTAGTCTTTTGAGTTGAGTAAATGTCTAAAGATTTGAGACAAGTTTCGGGCTGTGGTTGAATTGATTTCGGGGAATATATCTAAGAAAGAGTTATGTCGAGTTATCCTGTGTGGTATGAGTGGGTGATCTGGGAGTCAATTAAGATATGACTGCCGTAGAGAATCAATTGGGCACTGAGGGTTATGATCAAATCAGGCAGTGGTTGGATGTTATGTCTGTGTGATTAAGTCTTACTACTTTACTAATTATTTTGAAAATTATTATTATTATCAACGCACTTATTGTAGGGCCATAATAATTATAGTCTCACCTGTGCAACACCCAAAACAATGTTAGTAACAAGTCTCCTCCATTTTCCTCGGTTAAGCGCTGTGAGCCGCAGCCTGTCAAAGTCATCAACGGTCTTGAGACAGGATTTAATTTGGGCGAATTCTACGTTCAGAACGATAAATAACGTAGTGCGTAGGCGTCCCCGGAACCGTGGTTTGTCGCATTGGAAGTAATCCTCCATCACCGTATTTGCGGGTGCGGAGTGGTCCATTCGCAGTATGTGCTCAAATAGCTTCCAGTGGGATTCAGCAATGTCAATGCAAAGTGGCCTTGTAGAACACTTTCTGTATAACGACTCGAAATTTGCTCAATTGTCCTCTGTGGAAACTGTTAAGACGTGTCAGTTCCGTATCTGTGCAACCCCAAGTTGAAAACTGTTGGAAATGAATATAGGAAATAAAGTCTCCAATAAAAAATTGTTTTGATAAATAATATGAATTAAAAGTGTAAATAATCAGAAAATATTGATTCTAAAATTGGGTAAAGATTGCGTCGTCCGATCCCACACTGATTGTTCTTATTTCTTGACATTCTTATATAACCTTTCTTTCTGTAGTAACGAGACCAACTGCCAATAAGACGATCGACTGTACCTATTTTTGACCAACCAATACTCTTTTCCATTCTTAGTTCCATAACCGACGACCACTACGAAGTGATTTCCACAGTTTTGACAATGAGGATTGTCGTAAACTTCTCAATTTAGAACATTAAGATTACTTTCTTTATAAATGTGAAATGGTAAATAATCCGAAAACTTCATTAATCCGAATCTTTTAATTGAAATTATAAATTTTCTAACTTTTTCCTCCCAAATTTGATTTAATGCTCCGAAAATTCAATAATCCGCATTCCGAACGCTTGAATTAATATAATTTCGGATTAATTTTGTTTATTATTATTAAAAAATTTTTTCAAATTTAATTAACAGCACGTTTTTCGTAATTCTATAGTTAGAAAAAGGACTCGCCTCGATAATCTGGTTTCCAAAGCCCTTGAGCTACTGGTAAATATCAAATTCAAATCTGGTGATATGCTGCGTGTTAATTTGTCCATTCGTTATGGGGGTATCGGTATTCGCTCTTGCCGTGATTTATCCCTTCCGTGTTATATCATCTTTGTCCGCTTTCACTAATTTCGTCAACTCTGTTCTTTTTCGCTTTTCTGAACAGTGCGAGTTGTTGGAATATGCGGCTGGTGTCAACAAATGGGTTTCTCGGGAGCTTAAACATTCCGTCTGTTCAAAGTTCGTTACCGATCTTGTCAGCCGGTATGTTCCTGGACAACGAATTAATCCGCATTGGAATCTGTTTACGGCTTGGCATGGAGATTTGCCAGCCGCACCGTTGTAGATGTGGAAAACTCTTCGACCTGGATCTAGGAAATTCTACATTATCTGAAATTTGAAAAATAAAGAACAATGGAAAAATAGTGAGAGCTCAAACACTTACTATAGACAAGTTTCTAAAAATCATTATCTGCTTGAGAATTCATTGATAAAATGGATATCTCGAATGGATGCTATTGACGGTTACCTGACTGATGAAATTATTTTTACTAAAGCAAAGTAATTTTTAAGCATTTCATACAAGAACGATATCATTAAGCCAGAGAAAAGGCGTAAAACAATCTAAAGTTCGAATAACTGTTGGTTAATGTTCTAATGCAACTGGATCAATTAAAATGACACCTTAATGAGCTAGACCAAATTATGATTGAAGAAGATATGCTTCAAATAGAAAACGTCTGTCTCAATGATATTTGTTTATTATTGTCGGTTGATGACGTTGTTGGCTCCATTGTGTCGTATTTCTTCGAACTGTATCCGAATGTGCGGGAGGCGGATGTTTGTCAGAGGGAAGTGTTCGGACGACAATTCGCAGATCGGGATTGGAATTTTGGAAAAACCAGAGAATTTGAAATTACTTGTTCGGGGATGACTTGTCGTGTCTCGAATGGAGTCCTCACTGCCATCTGGACGGACCAATGGGAAAGAGACGAATTGTAGACTCTAAGAGACAACTTGGTGAGGATTCCTTTCCGGCTTGATGCTCTGAGAGCTATTGAACTGACAATGAGACGGTCGATTGAGTCAATGACTTTATAGTTGCTATTTATATGCATATTGGTGTAGTTAGGCATATTCTCCTATCTAACACTAAGGTTGTTCTAGTAATGTAATTTATTCAAAAAAGATGTTATTTAAATTTCCATGAATGAAGGCTTTTTAAAAGTCTGTCCTTTGCCTTTGTAAATGCTCCTTCAATAACGAAGAACAAATTTTCGTTTCAAAAGTTTCTACAGTAGGAAATCGGCGACACGGCAATTACTGTAGTTATCTGTAGTGTAAAATAAAGGTTATCGATTCGGCTTTCCGATCGGCTTTATGAGATGACAAAACCGAAAATTTATAATCGTACCGAGCAAAAATTGGTAATTTATTTTAGTCATTGATCATTAAACGCACCCCATTTATTGGGATTAATTACATAATAAAAATCTGTGTGTCATAATCGATAAAATACAATATTCAAATACAAATTATTTTACGAGAAGTTAATTTTTTATACATATAATTTAGACGATGAAATTATTGCACTGTTTCAAGAAGAATACACTGTTGGGGATATAATACCTAATGCTGAAGGTCGATGAGAGTTACTTAGTCCGACCACTTTATTTGATGCAATTTAAATTGTCATTAACATAAGTTTTTGCTTTTCTCAAAATATAACAAACGGTACTGTTAAAAATTTGAAACACATCTCAGATGATTTACCAAAATTAATTAAAAAACACTATACAAAGAGCTTTATTCGATTTTTTCAATAAATAATTGTGTTTGTAAACAGATTAGTAATTTGATCACAAATTTGATAATTTATTTAACAATCATATAAATTTTGGATTCCTTCATAATCCGGAGGGAAGGTCGATTTGAATTTTTCGGATTTACGAGGGTTGACTGTATCTGCAAAACCAATTTTAAAAATTGACATGAAATTGTACACCCTGGAACTTGAATTATTATCTAACACCAAATAAAAATACAAGAATTATACTACTTTTAAATTTAATGGAGTCCTCACTGCCATCTGGACGGACCAATGAGAGAGAAGCGAAATTTATCTACAGGACGAGAATATGAAATAAAGAAAGAAAAAAATTATATTTGTAATGAAAATATCAATTCCTTAAATTGATAAATTCTAATAAATGTTGTAACAAGGGCTTCCTCCATTCACCACGGTTCATTCTCTTAGCAATTCGTTCAGCATTTTGTAGTTTTTTCATATAACGCTCTTTGTGGTATACGCAACTTTTAAAAAGTATGGGCAAAGCCAATCCTCTCTTCACAAGATAGACATTCAAATTAGTCAAATTAAAACGTCCCTAATAGCCTATTAGACATATAAATACTATATAAAGCTGCCCATAAACAACCCGACCATCCGAATCCTCCAATTTAAGCCTACATGATTGATTTGTGACATTTTTTGCCAGCCATGACACCCCAACATCAGTGAGTCGAATATACAATAATTTTGCTGGAATGAGATCAAAGTTATTTTTCCGTAGTGGAAAAAACGAAAATAACCGAGGACGGACATTTATATGGATTGACCCTTCAAGGTCAACGTGGTGTACGGTCCCCGATATTTTAACTCGGTTTTTGACAAAATGTCTCGGAATATCGGAAACTGAACAAAATTTAGTAAACTATTAAAAATGCTGTTTTTTATGAAATTTTACCAGACGAAGTCTGTGGCAAAATAGTGCAGTACCAGTAATGGCTGTTGCAACAAATAATGACTAAAATAAGTTATATATTTTTATAATGCCCTTATTTTTACGGGATCGTTATTATTTATTAGAGAACTTAGGTTATCCAGCATTAATAATTCTACATTTTATTAATAACGCCAATACCACATCAAATAGCTTGTTGTAAATTTTATTTTATTAACCTAATTTTATAATTAATATACATTATTAAAAAATTTATTTTTGTTCAAAAAAGTGGGAGGGGGAGGAAAGGGAAGGTGGACGCGCGCCTGCAATGCTACTCTCAGTCTACAGGCACTAATGGATTAACACCGGCTGGCATGCTTGCTTTACGCAGCACACAAACATTGGGTCCTGACTCGACGCTTTCCGACCCTATTAACGGGCTCGTTATTGAATGAAGAGACCCTCCAGATTGAAGTTGCTCTCCGGTTAGGTCTTGATATCTACACCCCCCATCGGTGTGATCCAGAAGTATGTGAAAGGTCTGCAACCCCTCTCGTGCCGCCGGAGCGAAGCCGCTTGTTTCGTCATGAAGTACTTAACGACATCATTACAAAAGCATTTATTGCTCCTGGTTTCCCCAATGTACTTCAACCAGGTGGTCTGGTTAGGGGAGTCGGCAAGCGCTTGGATGGGATGACAACCTTCCCATTCTACTGTGGAAAATTTTAAATAATGTTTCGTTTATTGAAGAATGAATAGTTGTGTTTATATATGAAAGTGCTTCGCTTAATAAATTGGATCCAGTTTGTTGTTGATTCTCACTCATGAGTTTATAAAGATTTCGTGTCAAAGTTAAATTCTGTTGGAATTCGTGTCAAAGTTTACTTGGAATCGTTCATTTGGTATTGTTTGTAATGTGTTGTTTGTATGAAAATTATGTCACACAGAATAGTGTTGTTTGTATGAACATTTTAGAGAGGATGGAAGACATTGGTTTGATCTCCCAATATTTTTCTTTCAAAGTGCATCTCTTAGCTCTGACTTGTTTAAAGAATGAGATTTGTCATTTAAGAACTCAGATAATTGAAGTTAATTTTTCTATGTACATGTCGTTAATATCTGTGTCATCATTTGTTTGCTCGTACAAGTTCTTTAAATTTTCTATCCAATTTATTCTTGCATGTCCCCAGTCCCTGTATAAATCAAAATCATGATTTAATCATGATTATTATCTGTGTTGTTTATAACATTATATATCAGATGTACAATATTTTATATTTTTCTTCAAATTATATACACTTTTTATTATTAAATTTCCAAAATTTGATAATGACGGAACGTCTAAATCAGCTTCAGCAATCCTTGCAAACTTATCTATACATATGAGCTCGATCATATTTATATGTTGATTCCGCCATTCATTATTTAAGCCAAGCAATGAAATTAGAGACTTTAAAATATCCAAACCAAACATTGCTGTGTTCTCGACGATACTCATTCCAGCAAGATTTACAAAAAATATATCAAATATATTTGTGGAACTATCCTATGAAACAAACTCGAATAATTATGGCATGTTTCACTTTTTGGCTATTTTTATAAGGCTTGTTATTCTAAACAAGACCAATCTCTACCATACATTGTCGACGAGGTCTCTCCCCAGTCGATGCAATTGTCCGTAGTATTCAATCAACTTGTGGGTTGTATGAAAATAACATTCAATCGTGTCATAAATAAAAAAAGATTATTTATTTCAAGATAAATCCAACTAACTACTCGACGACCAATATAAAATAAATTTCAAAAGAGGACAAACTTATGTGGAAAATAAACCTTTTGTCATTTGACAAGTTTCGCTGTTTTATTTGTAACTTTGTTAATTTTTGATTAAGGGAATCGTATACTCGGGTGAAACAAGAAATCAGTGCCATCTCCTACGTTACGATTGTTAGAATTTTTCTGTCAATTGTCGTCATTTTGATTTCATTTGCCATTTTTTCATATGACCTAAAGTAATATGGTCAATATTTGTTTCCAGGCTTTACCTTAAGTACAATTTCCAAATATTTTTGCTCAATCTTGAAATTTCAATGTTGTTGCTATTTGTGATCTTTTGGGGATATATTACCCGAGCGAAAAATTTCGGCGGGAGTGCACGACTATAGGCGCTGTTCTGCACTACGCAATCCTGACCTATATAGTTTGACACTAATTCTTCTCTATTTTATATCAAAACAATCCAAGGAAAGTCACGTGGGTCAGTCCAAGACTTAATTATGCCAGGAAATTGTCCCGAATCCCAATTTCATAGTCAACGGACCCTCGAGGTTTGACATTATTCATGGATCTTTTGGTGAATTGTCATAAAATAGATTGTCAGGTGATTGTTGGATGTTGGCAGCAGTGGCAGTCCTCACTACTACCCACGCCTGTTTGCCAAAGTCGTCCCAATGGAGCAAACATTCGAGGGATGTGAGTAATTTGGAGTATTTCGATTCATGTTCTGGTACTTTGGAGAATTCAAACAAGTGGTGGTGGAAGACAGACTTCCTACTTTCAACGCTAAACTCATGTTTATGCAATCCGCACGGAAAGACGAATTCTGGTATGCCCTTTTAGAGAAGGCCTAAGTCAGTCCCTCTGACCATCCCAGTTAAGCACTGGAGCGATAGAAGATGAAAATAAAAACTCATGTAAAAATGTTTTCATACTTAAAATTGATTAAATTTATTGTTTATTTACAGATTTTCTTATGGTGTTATATGCCAGATTTTGCTCTTTATGGAAAGTCTAATCCTATGGGCGCCACTGCGGAAAAAATCAAATGACTTATTCACAAGTTATGTCAGGAATTCGAATTAAATTGCGTTCTTATTGCAATATAAATCGAGTTTATGCAGTCAGTGGCGAGTCATGTTGCTAATCTTCTCACTTCTCTTTATTCCAAATGTGTTTAATCAAGAACCCGATAAGTTAACAAAACTAGAAATGGTTTTTACAAATACCACGATGTTTCAGATGAAGCTAGATTTACATCTGTAAATCTGACTGTTTAATTCAATTAGAACATTTGAAAAAATGGTCAGTTTTGAGATTAATGATATTTTTGTCCCAATCGAATATGTACGAACTTAATAAAATAAATTTTAGAATAACGTTTTTTCCTTACTGATGTATTTATTTGCCGAATTTTTTAATATACGTGTCTTTCTAACATATGATAAAAAACTAATAAGTAAGTGATTGAGTAATCTAATACGTTGATAGAGGATGATTTCTTCACTAATTTATTTTCACTAAAACCAACAATAAAAAAATTTTTATTTAAAATTGGGATATTCACTTCTTCAACTCATAGAAAAAGAGAAGCTAAAACTTTTACAGACCATAAAATAAGAAAAAGACAAGTGAGATAAATTTTAAATATAATTTGAAGAGAACAAAACTAGGCTTTCAAGGGTTAAATAAGTGTAAAAATTGCAATACAACTAATTTAATTATAGACTTCATATCGCTAGTATTAAAAAACAAAGATAAAAACTTGGACATACATATAAAATAGTATAAATTTCAACTAAGCTAATGATTAGTGGAACTTCAGATCTGGAACTTGCAGCAGATGATTTAACGTATACTAATATTGAATTTCCATCTAATATTGTATTTATTTTATTAGCTATTTAAGAGTTATATATCCAAGGAGAGCATTTATTATTTGTTACTATCATTTGGAGTTAATGAAGATTCGTTAAATGCTATGAAACTTCAAGAAATGTTTGTATGATTTTAAATTCTTTTATAGACGCGACGACAAAAAAAATTGTCCATGTGTTTTGGCAACTGGTATCTTCATATGACGAAAAATTTTTTCCTAACTGATGAAAGTAGCAAGGACATGGCTATTAAGGATATAAAAATTGGCCTTGAAAATTGCATATCACAAAATCCGGCCATTTCAACAATAAAGAAACCCACAAACGTGGCTACTAATAGAATGTTTGGATTCATAATCGGATTTACTGGGAGTTATATAATTCAGACACTTCTATAATTAAAAAAGCTAATAAGACTTTTAACCTTTCCTTCGATTACTAATAAAGATCACTTTTAATGTTAAAAAATGTTTTTATAGATAATCGTAAAGTCCCAGAGAATATCTGACTAGCCTCAGATTGTAATAGGGAAGTCAATGGATACGTTTTACTGACATTTATGGAGAGAACTCAGCACAGTAAATAGGTTAGTAGGACAAGAATTTACTAATTATTTAAGCAATTCATTTCTTAAATATGTTCATAATTAAAAAGAATTTGTGGTCAATTTGAGAGGGTTGAGTGTATTTCGCAAAAGTATTAAGAGATCAATCGATGGGAGGACCAGCGACTTGACGGATCGCTAAACTGTTCCCCGGATAACGGCGATCGAGAACCGTTGAAAAAGCCTTCCACCTCCCGAGGATCCTGAGTGCGTATGGAAATTTTGGCCCCGATTTTATTTATTTTCTCATTTTCATAGTAAGTTTCACCTTTTAAGTACACGTTACATGGTTCCTTAGTTTGAGATAGTAAAAAGGTTTAGAGGTGGTCGAACAGATTAATATAGTAGACCATCATGGGAGGCAGTTGTCCTGAAAAAATCAGGTCGATTGGTTGCACAAAAGTGGAGATCTCGCGCTTTTTTTGGTGAAAATAAAGACGCATTTTTAGACTTGAATATGAACGCTATTATTTTAAAAGTGATTTATTATGTTGCTTGCCACTAAAGAAAGTTTTTTTGACGTATTTGATCAAATTGAGTAAGATACTTGCGGTTTGATATATTACAATATGGGACTCAAATAGATCCAAATTTGACCTTGAAGGTCATCGCACGTGGTGCAGCCACCAGAAACAATTAACATTCACCAAATTTAATCGCTTTAAAACATAATAATTTATAACTAAATTAACTAAAATTTGCTCCTGAGTTCGAAAATCACCTCGGTTTTCTTCTCAGACCTTCCTAAAGAAATCAGGGACCGAATTCATAACTCACTCTATAAAGGTCTGATGAGATTTCTGAATACAGAAATGAATTTAGAACGTCAAGATTAACACTTATATATATTTATTAATTACTAATTATATATTTGTGATTTGTTTGAAATAAATGTTTTATTACATGTCCCCACTAAAACATGTGACATCAGTCAAATTAAATTTTAATATTACACAATTAAATAGTAATAAAATATAACTATATTAGCTAAAATTTTCTGGACAACTCAAAAAAACAAGTTCTTTTTTATGTTAGACATTCCCAGGTTTTCTCTCTAGTTTTATATTTTAAATTAATTTTCAGCACAACTCTCCAAAAATTCTTCGCATCAGTATTTTATGGACATTGTGCAATATGTTCAAAGATGCTCTAGGAATTCTTTACTTGATCAGTCATTTTTGCTTATAATCATCCTCCTACTGAGTCCAAGGTGGGTCATTTATTATTAATTTTAGACTTTATCTCATCTGTTGTGTTCCCTGCAGTTTTAAGCATGCTAAAAAAGTTGGGTCGTTTTTTGTCCGAGTTTGTTTTATTTTGTTAATTCTGTTAGTTTTTAGTGTTGTTGGCGAAGGGATGGTGTACAATAAGGAATCCCTCATTTCTCTATCCACTCAATTTATTGGTTCGACATTTTATTTCAAACCTGTAGAAAACATGGAGTTATCCAACGAATAGAGAAATGTCAACTAAAGCCCTCACTGTGCTGTACTCCGCTAAATTTGACTGACTAAAAGTCATTTTGTTAAGTTTCTATAAGCCAGACCTGATAAATTTGTCTGATGTCAGCAGCAAAGAAAATATTTTGCTCGCATTATTTGAGACTTTCGATCGACTGAGTATGACATCTCGATCTGTTCAGTTTTTCCAGAGTTATATGGAGAAGTGTACAACTGAAAAATATCCTCAATATGGGCCACGACCGTCTCATAGATGTTAGCAAAGTTGGTTGTAAAGTAAACGTCAAGCTCCTAAATCTGAAGTTTCTATTTGTCATAACTTATACTTGTAAACACTCAAATGCGCTAACGATTGTTCCAATTAACAAAAATTGATTTTTTTGGGGTAATTAAAAATAGTAACGTAGGACAAGAATAACAAGCGGATTATGAAAATTTAATTTTTATGTGAACCTCCCAATAGTTCTACAAAATTTTGTGTTTAATCGACTTTGAGGTGAACGGAGACCTGCAAATAAACTGCAAGATATGTCCTGGTGATGCTTACTCTCACTTCACGGCTTGGGCACTTACCAGCGATCACATCTTGGGCTCTCCAACTTCCGACCATGGCACAGTAAAATCCTTCTCTTCAAAATGGGACGAAATTAAGGTGCTTACTTTATCCGATCTTTTGAATTCGCTTTTTAAACCTCTGAATCGTCTGCAAATTAACTCCTCACCGACATTGGTAAGAAAATCTCCGAAAACAAATGACCGGAAGGAACAAGTTGGCTTTTCTAGCCAATCTCTGTCGCTGTGCTCTGCGGAAACTGTCATTCAATACGCAGGCGGTGTCGTCGAGCTGTCCCCTATACTTTCGACTATTTGCTTAGCTACTTACCTAGCCAGCATATAATGTTGTTTTTTATCATCAAAAAATCTTGGTACTCTTAGGTTAGCTACATGCCTTTTTATTGAGTTGTATTATATTGATGAAAATTTTTTTAATTAATTCATCAAAGTGTTTATATGTACCATGCGGATTTAAATAATTTAATTATCAAAACTACTCATTCAAAACTCAAAGATTATGAACTACCACTGTTGACTAACACTCTCTGAAGACGAATTGGACGCACCCTCTGAAGAGTTTAATTGCCTTAGCAATTTTCTAGTGCTATTATCCGTCCTTAATTCCTGTCATTTTCTCTTTGTTCGTTACAATAAAATTGATTGATTGTCTGAAGAAGATGCGCATAGCTTTCTACAATTTGTTGGAATTATTTTTCAAGAAAAACAGTGTCCGAAAAGGTATCAAATGAATGTAATGTTCCCAGGAAACAGAGCAACCTGGTCTTGTTTTAACCGAGAATGTCAAATTGATACTCCTATCCGAACTTTCCTTCATAGTATTGTTTTAATTTTTTCAATGCAGCTTCTAGATATATAACAAACAGCATAAGAGAGAACAAACCGCTTTGAGGGGTTCCCAATGTTGTTTCAAATGGCTTAGAGCATTTGTCTCGTGCCCTAACCAATAGATAGGTTTTTGATAAGAGGGGCTCTTTACTGCTCAATAAATCATGGTATTTAACAAATTCTTTTATTTGAGGAGTAGTTCATAAAATCTAACTTATATTAAAGCAAATATACCTTTTAAGGTACGCGGAACGATTCAATCATCGAACAGTGATATGATAAAGCATATAAAGATGAACTGTGTCAATTTCCAATAATATTTTTTCAAATCTCCTATGATTGAGTGATTTAGATATAAATTGTATATCTCGGAGTGATTCTTATAATGACGTTCAATAGTAAAATTTTTCAATAAATTAATGACACAGTTGCATATCAAACAAACTGCTTTACCATACTGTTCAACGAAAAAAAACTTTTCGTCTCATTCTAGTTGAAATTCTCTAATTTCTTAAGACAATGTTTGATATTTCTTCGTTGGCAAGAAATGATACTCAACGTAAAATATTTTTACAAACATGTGTTGTTAAAAACTTTTTTTAATGTTAACGATCGCCAAACTGTTTCCCTGGATAATGGCGATCGAGAACCGCAGGAAAAGCCAGTCTACCTCCTCTCCTTGGGCTCTCCAACTTAAGACCATGGCATAGCAAAAGCCTAGATAAAATATTATATTCAATAATATTAATTAAAAATTAATTTTATGTTGAAAAGTTATTTTAAAGTTTGGAAGTCATTATTATTGTCTACAAAGGAAGTCTTCCAGGAAGAAATTGAATATGCATAGATAACTTAATTTTCTTCAGGATCAAAATTTCATTAACATCTTGGACATTTATATTTCCCAATTAATAAAGAAAAGCCAGTAGCTTGACTTTTCAGTTTTTACTTTGAAAAAAACTGAATCATCATGCAGACCTGATCGCATAGGTCTCTTTCTATTTTTGGCGTTCTTATGCTGCATACCGAGGTTGGAAGCGGACATTACTCTTACCACGTGCAGATAGAAATAACTTGTTTATTAGTTAACTCCTCGTAAATATAAACTGAAGTTTCATGTATGCGAGAATCTCCTGAAATTAAGAAATAATATCGTCAATTTCGACGACCACTTAATCATAAATTTTTTGAATGTTTATGCTGAAAAGAAATTCAAAACAAGCATCAACTGAATTGTAAACTTATACTCTGATCAAAAGTACTATGGAAAATCGCAAATGTCGAGTTGAGTCGATTAAATGCAGCCTGAAAATTTAGATTAATAAGATCAAATCTATTATTGCAAATGTGGTCAAGGCTGAGGTCGAAAGTATATAAAAGTTGAAATTCAAAAAACTGGATAATGCAAAATCAAAATTTTTAGATGATGCTAAAAGAGTTCAAATTTAACTCAAATCACCAGATTGAAAATAAATATGCTCTGATCATGTCTCGGATGCAGTCAGGAACCAAATCAGTCAAATTAAAGAAATCGAATCTATCGTTCACAAAGAACTTATGACAGGATTGTGAAGAAACTTACTCTTCGTAATTTATTGAGAGGCCAATATGTGGGGCAATAACACAAGAAGAGATCGAAAAGCTAATTGCTGGTTGGGATATCTAATTTTGACTACATCCCACAGATATTGTTTACAAAGTTCTCTGAACTTTTGATACAAGCACTGACAAATAATAATAATAATAATACAAGCACTGACTATAATGTTTGACGCTATCTGTACTTTTCTTTCTCTAAAACAATGGGAAAGATTGTCTTTAAAAGACTTTCTGGTTATGGCGAATCACAAAATTTGTATTTACCAGTAAAATGGGGATTCCGCGGAAAAAAATTTACAGGGTTTCAATAAGTAAGAGCACCAACAATATCGTGCTTACAGAAACAGACATAGTTGAAGAGATATTTGTCTACAAGAGTCTCAAAAACAAATTAACTAAAAAATAACGACAAATTGGCAATTTCAATTCATAAAAACACAAAGGTTGGAAATCATCCCTTTTTGAGCAACACCAAACAGTCTCAGCTTCTTAAAATAATTACATTGACTCTTATATATTATTTAAAGTGTTTTTAATTAGTATGAAATTAATTTTTTATATTTTAAGATTTTTATTTTTATTTAAATTAAATAAATTAATTTGAAACATGATGCTGTTACGTGGTATTACTCAAGTTTAAAATATGAATGTACATTTTAGAATTTATGCCGAAATATGTCACAATTGATAGGCAAACCAGCTCCAAGCTTTGCGGGCACTGCAGTTGTAGACGGTGCTTTCAAACAGATAAACAACGAACAATTTTTGAAGAATTTTCTCGTTCTATTTTTCTATCCAAGAGACTTGTAACTATTTATTAACCACAGCTAGCACATATGTCTGTCCCACAGAAATAATCGCATTTAACGACAGAAGAGAAGAGTTTATAAACAATAATTGTCAGCTTATTGCCTGTTCAACTGACACTGAGCACGTTCATTTAGAATGGTCTGAGTTGCATTTTAACTGTCCTATTTATTAAAAATTCAGAAAATTGGGTCACCACATTATACTAAATTATTTTAAAATTAAAAAATAATTTATTAATAATTAAAATAATAATATTAAAGGACAAAACGTGAGAAAAAACTTGGAGGGCTTGGTCGTATGAATATCCCATTATTGGCCGACCGGAGTCAGTCCATCTCTAAGGCGTATGGAGTACTGTCAGAAAGCGGAGACGCCTACAGGTTGTGTGAACTGAGGACAAATTCAGAGGACTGTTTATAATTGACGGAAAGGGCATTGTGAGGCAGATCACGATTAATGACATGCCAACAGGCAGATCAGTGGATGAGACACTAAGACTGTTACTGGCCATACAATTAGTGATAAGCACGGAGAAGGTTGGGTGAGTACTAATGTGAAGGATGTCCCGTCAATTGGACACCTGGTAGACCCACAATCATACCCACCCCTGATGGCAGTAGGGACTATTTTAAGGATAACTAACATTTAATCTGTTTCTAATACTTTTATTAACATGGGAACATTCCTTTTGAGCTGTATTAAGTGCTAGAACAATACAAATCATAATTAAATTACTAATAAAATATCACATTTCTCGTACTAAATGGGATTAATCACAAACTAAGTGGGATTAGTAGAAATCTTATTTAATCTCATTTAGTTTGCTATTTAAAAATTGAATATCGTAGTGTTAAATTGATGCAACAAATATCACTATTGTTTATCGCATTGTCAAAATTGAATGTAGAATTGTTAAAATTGATATAGAAAATGTCAAAATTGAATATTGTATAATCAAAATAATCATAAAAATTGTCCAAGACAAACATGTTGGAAAGTGCCTGCAATGCTGGCACAGCTGCGGATAAAGCAGAGGACATCAAGAAGAAATATGATAAGCTCACCGATCGTTACGTTTTCCGACCGGTTGCTGTAGAAACCCTGGGATCTATTGGGAAGAAGTCGTTGTGCTTCCTCAAGTGTATTGGACGTCTCAAGACCTGGAGAACACACAATCCTCTGGAGACGAGATGGCTCATCCAGAAAGTGTTTCAAGCAATAGTGAGGAGAAACAGGATCGCCATCAGTTCTTCTTATAGAAGAACTTAGTAACATTTTATTGTCGAAATTGAACTGAAAATGGTATAGTATTTCTTATAAAATTCTGAAATACAATGATAGTACGCTATAATTTTTTCTCGATTGTGTCGGCTTCCCGTCCCTTTTAACATTTGACCGAAATCTTTTTTCGTAATACTAAATTATGATAATTATTTAGACTATGGATTTCAATTTATAATTAAAAACGGTGTAAAACATCCATATCTACCATGAATTTTTTTCCTGAATCTTGTATTATTTTATCAAATTTCGAATCATTCCGAGACTATCTGAACACTAAATGATTTTTTAAAGACAAAAAAGATATTGTTTGGCAAATAAATGATTAATTCAAGTCTAGCATTAATTTTCTATTATTAAAAATTTTTTACACGATTTTATATCGAATCGGAAAAGCAAAAAACGCATACGATTGCGAGAATTTTTTCATTTATTCATTACGTTAAACACAAAAGGTCGGATATTTTAAATTTAATTAATATTGTCAAAATAAAACGAATAAAATTACAAAAAAGGTCATACAGCTCAACGGATAGAATCGCTAGGCAGTTCTAATGAAAGATACTGAAACAGCCATTGGGTCTCACGAAAGTCCTTTGAGCACACAGAGATCAACAATACCGTCTAACAAAAAAGAGAGTGGATGGTCAAAGATCCAGGATGTTTTCACAAATATCGGCTAGACGATTATTATTATTTAGACGATTATTATTATTATTATTACGATAAAATCTTCACCGAGTTTATAGTTAATATAAATTAATTTTTTTTTTGAAACAAGAAAATTAGAGAAGAAAAGTTAACTAAACTAGATGAGTCGCCGAGCGGATGGACAGGCAATTTCCACGTAATATCGCGAACGATATCCGCTGAAAAAGCCAGCTCGTTTCACGACTGTCGTGACTCCTCCTCGAGATGATTGAACCAATCTCTGAGAGGAGTTTGAGGGCTTTGGGTCCAATTATCCCACTGGTCTCGAAAGCCAGGGGAATGAAGCAGCAGGTATCGGTCAAAGAGGCATATTTAGCAGTTTTCCTAGATTCGGCAAGGCCAGATGCAGATCCAGGACGAGAAGCGGAGTCGACCAACGATGAAGGAGAAAATGAGTCTACGCAGGTAACATCCCACACGAGTGCCATTCCCTTCCTGAACGGGAATAAGGTCGACCCGTCAGGGCGTTTTCCATCTCCACGGTCTAGTCCTATCGGTTCCAACATCGAGGGAAATCCAGCGGCGTTAAGCGCGCGCTTCACAACGTCATTCAATGAGGCGTGCCTGGGGATCCTGCCGGCACTGAGGCGACAAGAGAGAGGGTGTAAACCTCTCCTGTCAATGAGTTGTCCACATCTGCAATGGTGCGGCTGGCAAATCTCTATGCCAAGCCGTAAACAGATTCCGATGCGGACAGATTCGTCGTCCAGCAACATTCCAGCAGAGGAAATCGGCAAAGCGTCAAGCCAATCGCCCGAGTGGGGTTGACAGGCACAATTGATGCTGTTAATTGTTTTTTGAAACAAAATAAACATTTTCAATTCTTATTAATGATAGGATATTGTGCCACAATCCTACTGCATTCACCACAGACAGAACATCAGCGATGCTTGGATGTAACTCTGGTTTCCGATATAAGATAAAATTTGTCAATGAAAATGTAAAACATATACAGGGGGAAATCTACAGTTTAGAAAAATGATATTCAGGCGTGTATTTCAGAAATATTAAAATAGTCGTTAATAAACAACGCCATCCATATTACTAATTCAATACTTTTTTTCCCTAGTTTTATAAAAGGAATACGCGAAAAATTATTTAAAGTGAGTACGTAAGACAAAAAATTAAAAACCACTAAAAGTCGTGAATAGTTAACAAACAATTTTAAATAAAACAAAAAAAATTAATTATTTCTTTTTACGACAAACACTCCAAAATAAAGTTGAAAAGACAATCCCAATTCCAAGGACTGACCACACATTAATTTCATGATCAAATATGACACAGGAGAGCAGGACCGAAATGACCTGCCTGACGGAAACAATCATGGAAAAAGTCCGCGGTCCTAACTATACAATATTTCCATAAATCACACTTTTTTGATTGTTTGAAAAATAAAAAATTGTCCTATCAATCCGCTGGCTGCCAGAATGAATACATGGCTCAATATTGTCTTGTGTGAGTACAGAAACAATATCGAGTCTCTGAGTTCAAGAGTTGTTGACATTTGTAAAAATGTTAGTAAACAAGAGAAAAAGTTAACTCCAGCCTATAAAAGATAAATAGACGAAATGAGGACCATCATTTGGAAGGGGGAGACTTGTGTAGAGTCGAATATTCTCTTCTGCCAATTAGAAGTAAATGAATCAAACAATAAATATACAAAAAGTAAAATTAAACCACCAAAAGAGAAATAATTCCCGCCACCAATTTGAATACGTGTATTTAAAAAATACACAACCAACTAAAAAATTAAAAAATATACAAAAAAATAAATAACAAAAAACAACAATAAACCCCAATAATAAAAAACACAGCTTCAACATAATTTTCCCGCGTATATTTAGTTCCATTCATAACACCCCCGACAATCATAACAGGAATAATCTTGCAAGACTTGGCCAAGACCTACGCCATAACCTCAAAGGCAGGCCTGCAGGGGGAAGATGAGGTATTTGAGGGCCTCGTACTGTGCATAACTGCTGACAATATTGGAGAGAGAACAGAGCGAATATTTATACAGCTGGGCTCCTCCTTTCCCTTCGTTCACAAAAATGATTGTACAAATCGACCCGAATAAAAATGGGAATATTTTGTTAATAAAAACAAGAAATTGCACGTTTTCAAACTTTTTTGTATCAGAAATATTTTTTGGTGGTTGACCTGAGAATTCGTAGTTGTGAGTCATTATTGTCTCCTGCATGAGTCCCCAAATTAAATAAGATGTCTAATTAATTAATTAATATTTAATTAATTTACTATTAATCCAAAACTGCAGATAATAAAATGTTTTATTGAGTTTTTTTGTTGGCTTTGTGTGTCATATTGATCCACAATTTTCTCGGCGAGAATTGGCTTTTCAAATTCTGAATTTATGAATTTAAAACATTTTCCAAAAAATTTAATTTCTGAATTTTTAATATTTCATTTTATACTATTTAGATTATATTTTTTAGATAAATATGAGATTATTAGCAATGGAGATAAGAACAATAAATACTCCACCAGTTTTACACAAAGTTGTCCTAGTGACAACAAGGATTTATCCATTTAAAATTATTTTATACATAATTTAAAAAAATATTATATTTTAATTATTTTATTAATATTTAAATTTTTATTAAATGAATTTTTTTCTAAAATTTGGCCTAAAGAATCATGAAAATCTTGCAAAAAATGAAAACTACGTGTTCAAATTTCTTTCCCCAATTATCAATTATATATTAACTTTAATTTAAAATAATATATTTTTCAATGATGTATTATAAATTATTAATAAATAAATATATTTAAATTTTTGATCGAGGTGGGACCATCAATGTCTACAAATAAGATATATATAAACGAGCTAAAGAAATCACTAGATTTAACCAAGTGCCTTAAGGTAATAAACATGAACTGATGTAGTACATGCAAATAATGGTCTCAGAAAACATAGAAAGCGAAATGCGGGCTCTAATAAAGGAAGAAATGCTTATTTGTGGAGTAGAAATGATAGATTTCTCTCATTCAGGAGCACATAAAGTCATTCAATGGCAAAGGAAGACTCCCCTCGACTGTGGACAAACATACAAGGTTGGTCATGTTGATTATACTTATTAGGATCTCAAATGGAGTTATAAATTGGAGGATTTTGTTCTTTTATATTTTAATTTGACCGATTTTTGTAATATTATAAATAACAACAACGAGATCGAAATGCATATTGAACAATTTAAATATCTATTTAATTCTTCTAAAATTATTATTATTGTTATAAAGTATATATAATATAATTATAAATAATTAGAAATGATAAGAAAAAGTCAATTACTGACAGAGATCAAGTAAAATTCATTTCCTATTTGTAGCAAAAAATAGACACTTTACTTTTAAAAATGAACTTTCTATCAATTTATTTTGCAAGTGGTCAAAAAGACGCGGCAACTTTGACTCGTCAAATCACAAAATCAATAGCCGAAGCCCCAAAAAAGTGTCAATTTTATCCTCAAATTTCCAGGTTAGAAATGGAAAAATTACGAACTTGTTTTGGCGCCTATATATCCGATACGAACAATTGGGGGACCGTGGAGAACAAATGGAGTCAGAGTTGGGGGAAGGTCCTCGAGAAAATTCCAGGAGTGTCACGTGATTTGTCGTTGTGTATCATGGAGGAGTTTCCGACGGTGAGATCAGTCGTGGATTTGTGTTGGGAGTGCAGTGCGGTTGATGCGGTGGATAGATTGGCAGCTATCGAGGTTTGGGGGGTTAATATTGTAGGTTCGGAGGGTGGCAGGAGTCCTGGAAAGTAAGAGGAGGTTGGGCACGGAGTTGGCTAAAAGGATTTATTTAGTTTTTTGTGATGATTTTGCTTTTTAGTCTTAATTCTACTTATATATATAATTATTACGAATAAGTAGTAAGGGAAGATTCCACAATTTTAGTTGTCTGTCCAAAGTAGGTGTTGTGATTAGAAGGGTGATGAAGGTTCAGAAGGGACAAGTAATTTCTACACTCTCAAGCACAGCTGGGTCACTAGTTTTTAGATTGACACTTTTTTGGTTATTATAGTGTACTGGCAACATTCCATTTGTGCTTTTTTGTTTTATTCATTGTCTATTATTGAATATTTTTTGTTAGGTCTGTGTTTTATCTCAACTTACGTTCATTTCTGCATAACTCAGAATACTCTGGGTATCAGTTGGACTATTTTCCGTGCCATTTTTTTGAGTTCCAATTGCCTTGTCTATTGGTGATTCTTATCATGTGCATAGATTTAATATGATTTGTTTAGTACAAAATAAGATAACGAATTTTTAGCTTATATATCTTGCTTGTGGATAGATAGTATTGAGCTTTTTTGATGAAGCTCAAATTGTTTTTATATGAAAAACGAGTCGTCAAACAAAGTTATCTTGAGAACATGGATAGTCGAGGCTGTCCAAAATATGGGATATGTTTTATAATAAAAATGGAATGGTGATCACAGCAGAGTGTGGGAGATGAATGTGTTTAGTAACGGTACCTGAGATATGGCCATCATTTATGTTTTTCAGAATGTTTAAGGCACTCATGTCGCAGGCAAATTAATTTTAAAAATGCAATAATAAAATAAAATTAATATTGAAATAATAAAACGCACAAGGCAGGATTCGAACCTGCGCGGGATGAATCCCAATAGCTTTCTAGGCTACCGCCTTAACCACTCGGCCACTTGTGCGTCTATCTGTTTCTGATTCTTATAGTAGAACATATTTTCAACAATCGAAATAGTTTAGATTTTACCTAGCAAATGTTTTCTTCCGTTTTAATGCTTATGTGAGAACTTCATAGTCTCTATGAGACTGATAATCTTCGAAATTTGGAAACAATCGTTTCTATGTTAAATCAACAAACACATACAGTTCAATCCTCTCTTCTTAATTTAAGCAGTCTCAATCATGGTATTTAGTGATGATTTGTAAGATTGTTCAACAAGTTTACAAGTTAGCTATAACTTTACCGTCTAAAAATGTAATTTTCTTCTAATTTGTTTAGTTCGGAAAAGTTTTGTGTATGTTGATTTGCTTTTTAATACACTCGGGGAAGTGTTTGAAAACACAATGTCAACCTGTGCTGTAAAATTCCTTATTTCACTTAGCTTTAGAAATCTGTCTAGGTTTTCCTTTACATTTGTAAGCTTATTAAATAAATGATATCATTAATGCCTGAATTATGTTTCTTTATCGAGTAAAGTTAGAATGTCGTCTTTAAGAGTTTGCCTTTGACTTTTTTATGTATTAAGAGGGATGTTTAACTACTTTTATATATTCTTACAATTTATTAACAAAAATCTTTAAAGCATTTCCTAAAATTATTAATTTTTGCTTTCTGATTTCCTTCAGGTTGCACTCACTTTATTTTTTTCAATAAAATTCTTGCGAAATCAGAAGTCAATTAAAATTCCACTTTTACCATGGAAATCAGGATAAGCACTATCAGTTGTTCCCTCTTTCCCCAGTTTTATAGAAGATTTCTCAGATTGTCCATATCATCTACTGATTCCAGTTTTTTTCTTTTAGTTTTTACTTAGAAAATAGTTCATGGTCGAGCGTGGTCGGAAATGTTATTCTTTGTCGCCCCCGATATGTTGTTTTGTTTGGTAAGCAGAAGTAAGATTCCGTGGCCTGATTGCCAGGAGTAATTTGCGAGGCTCTTAAGACATGTTTGAAGAGCAGCTATTTCCTGGACATTACTTTTTTGCAATTTTGGATGTATGAGTAGTTCTGTAGAGTTTATCGTTGTTCATCTGTTTCTGCCAGCAAATTTGTACAAGTAGTTTTAATTGTTTTAAAGTAGGATCACTTTTAATAAGTTATCCAGTGAGTTCTGATCTAAAAAGACGAGATCAATATTGTCAGCGTAAATTACTCTTATCACGTTAGTACTTTTTCCGAGAGGTCTTTGAGCTGACTCCGGGGACGTTATAGACCACATTATTGATAAATTTTCTGTTGTTTGTCATTTTTTGAATGAAAAGTGTTTATAAAATTATTTTCGATTTTAAAATATTCCAAAATTTTTGTTAGAAAATGTACAGTCATTTTTATTATTTTAAAAATGGGGATCTCAGACATCCTTAATCAGCCGAGAAGAAATCCTCGCGTGCATCAACTTGTATGCCGAAGATAGCATTCTTCTTTAAACAAGTCATTCAAAGACCTTCTACTCGATTTTTTGTAAGAAACTCGCTTTTTTCACAGCGATATCTTTGTTTTTGTCAGAAGAGTACTATTTTCCAAGCCTTTTTTTTCAAAACGAAGGATACGAGATTTGTCAGATTGTTTACTTTCTCACTGACCTGAAATTCAAAATCTCGAATGGTCGAAAATTTTAAAAACTAAATATTATTTGAAAAATAAACATAGGATTCAATTGTTTCAGCACACTTTACATGCCAATTTAATTTTTTGGTGTTAAAAATAGGCTTTTCCTTTTTATGCCTCGCAACCACTGAAGGTCGCTTTTTTATTGGAGTCGCATTTATATGTTTTTGTGATATGAGTCCTGAGTTTATGGATTACTATCCATATGGCCATGCGGCCATTAATTGCTTACTATTAAATTACAAGTAAAAAGCTAATCAATCATAGTTTTAGTCTGCTACAATATTTCAATTAATCCGTCAATCATTAGTTAATTCTGACAAATGAGCTGTTTTTATATTCCATATTTTTGTTCAACATTTTTCCATACCTCAGTGACGTTTGATTCTGCTCTGATATTAGAATACACGTTTCTTTTCTGTATTCCCCGTTTGTGACACCTTACTTTATATTCACGATCAACTGACCACTCAAGTTAACGCATAATCATACTAAAAAGAAAAAAATCACTTTGAGTTTTTTATCATTGCCATCAAGTGATTCACTACAAGGAGGTTGAAGAGCTCAATCTTCAAAACTAAGTTATCAAACTTTAACTGAGTTAGAAAACTGGTGACTCCAATGCACAATAAACTATACTTTTTTAGCTACAAACGATACACGTAGATACGTGAAATATAAGAAACCCCGTCAAATATTATTTTGGCTCATGTTAATTAGCAATGCTGCATTCCATTGTAATTGACAGGGCTGTTTAAGACAGCCATGAACAGAGCTGTTTATATAAATTAAAATCTAACTAATCTCTAATAATACATTTTATTGAAATTTGATTCTCTGAATGTTAAAAATAAAAACGTTTCCTTTTTATGCCCCGCAACCAATGAGGGTTGCATTTAAGCATTCATTTTATGGTCTGTCTTTCCGCAGAATTTTACAGTAACATGAAAGATTGCTTATGCATTTGGCCATGTGGCCAGTTTTAGGTAACTTTTAAATTACAGATATAAATAGCTAATCAATGGAAATTTTAGTCTGGTATAATATTTTTTTATTAATTCATTAATCTTTACTTAATCTTAACTAATAAGCTTTTTTATTTTTAATTCAGATCATTTTGTATGTTTTTTAATATCTCTTCAACATTTTCCCGCACCTTGAAAATGTTCGATTTCCCTTTGATATTAGACTAAATGTTTCTTTTCTGTATTTTTCATTTGTTACAGCTTTATAAAAGTCTTAAGAAAAATAATGTCGCTTTTTCCCAAACATAAACTGCAAATCCTGTGCACTACCCTGCACTGATGATTATTTCATTTAATATGCTAAAATGGAAAAGACAAAAGAATAAAATTACTCCGGGTACTGCACGTGTGTATTTTTTATGTTTTTCATTATAAACAATAATAGTTAAATAATTAACATTCACTCATGGTTGATAATCGTCATTCGTCAACTAATAATCCAGCAAGTTGATTTTATTTTGTTATTTTTAAAAACTTAAAGAGTTCAATCAATTCTTTATTATCGATTTGAGGAATAAATAATTATAAAAGCCTTAATCAATCGTATTTTTGATAGATTTTCAGCTTTAATATCTTTTATCTTCTCAACGGTGTTTTTTAATTTTGACAATACGCCTTCAGAATAAACTTTTAACCATCACTTTGAGAATTCCCGATTTGTAATCGGTATGACTACTGTTTTTTTTCAGTGTCCTCGAAATTAATTTCAGTAACACGTTAAAATACTAAAGCTAAAGTTTCTGTAAATCAACAAATTTGTGCATACGTCACAAAACGTTCAAATGTGACAATTTTTTTCTAAAAAATAAATCCTCCATTTTTTTTGTTAATATTGATCCGTTAAACAAAGCATCAATCTTAATTGAGTATTTTCCTAATTTGAAGGCTTCAAAATGTAATGTTTTGTTTTTTCATAAAAAACTGGAATCTCTTAAAAATTTTTATAAAAAATAAATAATTTTTATCAATTGAATAAAAGTTATAATTTTAAGAAATTAAAAATCATAATTATAAAACTGTTTAAAGAGATTTGCAGTTAGCAGTAAGATGCTTCCTGTAAGCTTCTAAGGTTTTTATATTTTTGTGATTGTATTTATTAAGTATTGATTAGATTTTTAATATTCTGGCTAAAATCGATCAGAAAAATACGAATACTGCTGTAAGGATTCCCGTCTCGAAACTAATATGGAGTACTAAGGATCATTACCAACTAGCGAAATGGCTAGAGGGACCAATACAAATATTTATGAAAATTTATTTTTGAGGTCTTGTTCGCAAGCAAAAATCTCCTCACTTCTCTTTTCTGAATTTTTTTTGTTTTGTAATAAAATATTCCTTTTTGATTTACCTTGTAGTTAACTATAAACGCAGGATATGAGTAATATTACAAAAAAAGCATCGACAAACTTTATTTTTAAGAAACTTTAACGAGTTATCACAGTTTCCAAATTTATTGAAAATACAAAATATTCTTAAAGACGAGGATTTACAAGTTTATATATCATCTTAAAAATATGTGCATCGATTTTAAAACACGATATATAAATCTCTTCAGTTTAGTTGAAAGCGAAAAAATATTTGATGTTGTCAATAGAGGTGATCTACATTATTCTATTATTGTCAAATATTGGACTGATATAACTAAGTTGGTAATGGGAATATAATTTTTTCAATAATGGTAAAAATTTCAAAAAAGTGTATATTTTTGTTATCAATTGTATAATATTTTTGTTCATTTATGTTGTTGAAGATTAATTAAATTGATTTCTTGCAAAATATTCTGAATAAAGTTTATTGAGCATTTCAATTTGAATTTCATCAACCAGTTAATCTCCATTTGTATGAACCTCTATTAAATATATTTTTTTCTACACTATATTTATTCTTTTTTAGTATTTATGTGTTAATTTTTTGTAAATATAAAAAATATGAAATTTAGTCAAACTTCTAAATCTCACCATTGTAGTGGGCGAGGTTTTTTCACTTTTTGGTTGTTTATTAAAAATTCAAAATTATTACTAGTAATCCATTGTCACTTACCCGCAGCCAGTATCGCATGCGTGTTGCCACGAACTTTCGATAATAAAGTTTTTTATAACATTTTTATTCATCTTCTGGATTAATAACTGATTTTCTTGTTTACCTTCTGGATAACTTTAAGCAGTTTGATTTGAATTTTTCATAGAAATTTTTTACTTTATCCATCTCAGTGAAACAATAGTCAATAAAATCAGTTTTATCTATCGAATTCAGAATTTTGAGTTTTATGATCATTTTATTGTAATTTCCAATCCCTAAATATGTTTCTTGCAAATAATCATCGCCTCATTTTTTTAAACCCAACAGTCAGTTATGTTTTAAGTTCGATAATCTTGAAATGGGAAATTCGAAATGAATTAGAAGCAGCAAGAACAAATTATTCGATTCCAATCTTCCTCGAGTAATGGTGTTAATATTTTTCCGGGACACCCTTGAGAGTGTTTTGATATCAAAGATAGACTTCGAGGTCCCAAACTTTTCGTTAAAAGTATCCGTTTTAATGTAGTATTTATTTTTCGAAATACGATTAAATCTCTGACGTGAATGTCTTACAACCTCGCTGGCTCACTCTACTTTGTTAGAGTAATCTACAGAATCAGCCATGGCTTTAAGGGCTTCTAGTTTTATGCCAAAGGCAGCATTCAAGGTTATTTCATGGACATTATGCAGTTTCCTA
Organism: Octopus sinensis; assembly: GCF_006345805.1. NCBI lineage: Eukaryota > Metazoa > Mollusca > Cephalopoda > Octopoda > Octopodidae > Octopus > Octopus sinensis. Next base: position 208,195 of record NW_021832528.1, on the reverse strand, counting down.
GTCACAATTCTTCTGTTCTTATTTTTCATGTAAGGGGAAAAACCCGTAAAATATGTTTCAAATTGTTTGTTTAAAACAGACATGGACTACACCACAAAAGATTACGTTTACCAGGGTCCTTGCTAATTCAGTGGCCTGAACTAATGTCCTAAACCCAAAAAGAGTAGATTACCGGTCAATAGTTTAAGATTCCTCGGTTTGATGTGATCAAACCGAAGCTTTCAAATATTGAGCAATTATTTTTATTTCTTTATTTTTTTGATATTTATTGCTTTATTGTTTAAGAATGCCAGACATCGATGGTCGTTACAACCATTCAGCCTAAATTTATATTTTACACTCATCTTTTCCGATGTTATTCTCGATTTGCTTGGAAGATTTTTTGATCTTAAGAATATCCATATATTTCTTGAATAATATAGAAACAATCCCGTCTTAGCGTGGCGTTATGGGGTCCACCATGTCAGTTGGAATTTCCAGTCGGATAAGGAAACGCTCAGGAGGCACTTAATGCCTACCAAAAAAAGGACTTCTAGAACTCTGACCCTGGGACATCGTTGTCTCAGTCCGTTCATGTGGGCAGGATCGAACCTCGCTTGAATCGGGGATCACGAGAATTATAATTAACTGGCTTACCCTGGTCTTTTGGTCAATAAATAAATAAAATCCCATGCTAGTTAAAAACAAGACAATCTTCACCGTCGCATTATGAATTAATTGTACTTCATGGCAAGAGTGTCATATTTTAGGAGTTTTTCTATTTCTACTGATTTTAAATTATTTATTGAAGTGACATTTACTTCTATATTATTTCAAATCTTGGACATAAATGCATAAGCCTCTTGGAGTAATTTTAGTTTGACCTTCTATTGCATTGAATTGAAAGTCTGTCTTAGTCGAAGATTTGCAGTGATGACATTTTTCATTAAAATCACCGAAAAAGATGTTTATGTCTCAGGAACAAAGATTTTTTTTAACCAAGTTGAAACTGTTGAGATATCAAACGTATTATTTTTTGCGACGCAAATATCTTCGAATTTAATTTTCTAATACTGTATTTTTTCTTTAATATTTTTGAGTACATTTTTTAAGACTGTATCTGTTTTCTAGCACGTCTAAATAAAAATAGCTATTTTTGAAAAAATAAAATTTTGTTTATGCATCTTACGTTGTTACTGACACGATTAATAACATTTCTCGTTTCTTCAAAATAGAAATTTGTAGAATTTAGCGTTTTGATAAACAAATTATACACATCATCACAACTAGAAACCTCTAAATTAGGACTTACTAAATTATGTTTAATATAAACTCATCGTTAACATAAGTTACGTCATCAACCGTTCCCGTTACTCTTTTATGAGTCCAATACGTAAATCACGTTTATCCGCTTCCTTTCAAACGTTACTTTAAAAATAAAAAATTTAAATCATTTACTTAGTTTTCTGTGGATGCGTTTATGAAAATGATATTTAGACCAGTGATTCTCAAGTGCGGCCCCTGGGGCCGCATGCGGCCCCTAGGATTTAATTTGCGGCCCCTAGGTTTTATAAATGTTTTATTTTTTAATTAATATTTTTAAATTTTATGAATAAAAAAATGTCACGTTTTTTATTTGTTGTTGTGATGTCTGATCTAAAACGTTGTCGAAAACTTTCCGAGGAAAATAGGATTTTTCAACACATCTGGGAAGAAAAATATTTCATTATTGAGATCAATGGAAAGGCTCTTTGCCTAATATGCCATTCTATTATTGCAACTCTAAAAACGTATACAATCGAACGGCACTACCGTTTCCACTCTATTCTTTATGACAAATTCACTGGTGTTTCTCGGACGAAAAAACTAAAACAAATGAAAGAAGATTATTTAAAACGATCATTTACTTTCAAAAGTGGCACATATTCGTCTAATATTAACCTGGCATCATACAAAATTAGTTACCTATTGGCTAAAAATATGAAGCCTTATTCTGATGGCGAATTATATAAAACGGCAATCGAAATATTTGCATCGGAATGTTGTTCGCCCGCTGTTTTCGATATTGCACACAAGTTACCTCTAAGTAACGATACTGTTACTAGAAGAGTCAGTGATATATCTGATAATCTGATTAACGAACTTTTACAGTATGCAAATTGTTTTGTAATTTTTAGAATTTGTAAAGATTTTCAATATTATTCTTTTGCGCTTGATTGTTCCAAAGATATTTCAGATATCGAACAATTAGTAGTGTTTATAAGGGGAGTAACATCTGACTTTCGAGTATACGAAGAATTTTTTCATTGAATTCACTTCACGGAGAAACTAAAGGAACACAGATTTTTTCTCCAATTGTGAAATTAATTGAAGATTATCAACTGGATCCAAAAAAATTAGTTTCAATTCAACTGATGGAGCCCCTTATATGATTGGCAGTAAAACTGGTTTTCGTGGACGTATGAATAATGGAGGTGTGATAATAACTGGACTCCAGTATTATGGCATCATTGCATTATTCATCAGGAAAACCTAATTTCCAAAATATTAAATGGAAAATGTTTCTGAAGTAGTGATAAAAATTGTCAATTGGATTCGGGCGAACGCCTTGAATCACCGAAATTTAAAACATTTTTAACTGAAACCGATTCGGATTATGGCGATGTCCTTCTTTTCTCAGTAGTAAGATGGTTAAGCCGTAGCTCTTGTCTCAAAAGGTTATTTCTTTTATATTTAGATTTTATCAACTTCTCCCTGAAATTATTTTATTCACTGAAAATAAAGTGGACAATGCATTATTGAAAGACAATAGATGGGTAGCAGATTTAGCATTTTATGTGGATCTATCGGTGCATCTGTCTGCCCTAAATGTCGAACTACAAGGGGAAAATAAGCTAAATTATCAAATTTATGGATATATAAATGCCTTCGTTAAGAAATTAGGTACATATGTAGTAGTTGGCGCCACTTTTTAGCGAATTTTAAAAAAACTATATTTTTTTTTAGTTAAAAAAATATATAATTAAAAATAATACAATATAAAAATAATAAAATCCCACGCTACTTTAATTTAAATGAGAAGTGAGGTCAATCTATTCAATCTAACCACACAAATATGTCAGAAGCTATCAATTTCATGCAATCCAGAGGAATCATCCAAAAAAAAGTGTGTCGCAACGGACACCAAATGACTTTAAACATTGGCAGCTCTCCGGCTTGGAATTGCTACAGAAGGGGCTGTCGAAGTAAATCGAGTCTAAAAACTGGTATTTATATCATTAAAACTCAACAGGAACGTGGTTAGCAGGAACCAAAGTACCATTCGAAGATATAATATAGTTTTTTTAAAATTCGCTAAAAAGTGGCCGCCAACTACTACATATGTACCAGAAATTAATTTTATGGAAAGCGCAGATATCAAATAATGATTACACACATTTTCCTTATTTGTCAGAAAATTCCGAAAGTGGCTCAACTGATAAATATTTAAAAATAATTGAAGATTTAAATTTGCAATTTGATGCAAGATTTCAGGTTTTTAGTATTTAATTTAAGCTGACAGAGCTTTAAAGAGGTGCAAATTCAATGAGATTATTTGCATCTCCATTAATTATGAAAAGTGAGGAGGTTTCCGGGATTTACCAACTGGAATTGATTGATTTGCAAAATGATGTTGAACTGAAAAGTTTGTTCAACAACATTTCAATAATTGACTTTTATTCGAGAATTCCAGAGAACCGATTTCCGAATTTAGTCAATAATGCAAAGAAAAATTTAGCAATGTTTGGATCAACATATGTCTGCGAATCGACATTTAGTAAACTCGTTCGAATTAAAACAAAGTTTCGCAGCAGATTGACTGATACTCATCTGAGTGATTTGTTACGTACTTCAACAAGTAGAATTAAACCTAATTTTGATTATTGGTTAATAAATAATTCTTAAAAATTATTTGCGGCCCCTGTAAATTTTTTTTTTTAATTTGCGGCCCCTGAGCAAAAAAGCTTGAGAATCACTGTTTTAGACGAAAAAACCAACCATCCTTACACCACTATAAAATAATTATCTAACAAAGACTAAAAATAACGAAACATTTATAGTCAACTATATAAAATTTTATCATAAAACGATTTTCCCTTTTTAAAAATCTGCAAACCACTCTTTTAGCAAGTTTAGCTACTAAATCATCGTTCTTAGAGAATGTTTATTTCTGTACTTTTAATCATATTGATGTCGACTTTAAAATTTATTTTACACTTAGAAAAATTAAAAAAATGGGTTTAAGTTTAAGATCGCTATCTGAAAAATGGATGAAGAAGTGGTAAAATTTCATTTATTAGTAACTAGAATTAGTCCAATCAATTCTGCGGTCCTTACTGTTGATTAAATTTTTTGTCATTGAATTCTATTTATACAGAAGTACACTCAATCTTCTCAAATTGGTTATTTTTGGCTCCTTCAATTTTGTTGGCCAATTTAAAATGGGCAATTAGAGAATAATATCGATAATTTTTCAAAGAAAATACTTTGACGTGTCTTCAGTTACCATTATTTTTTTTAAATTAAAGAAAATAAAAAAATCTTTCAAATTGAATGGTTATTGACGAAAATTAACAGTAAATCTCTTCATTCTATGTTATTCAAATGTTTAAAAAACTTGAATGTTGATATTGCATCATCGTCGGGCTGGCTTGCAAAAGGGAATAATAGTCCAAGAGCCGAAGCATTGTATTGCCTTTTACAAGACCGAAACTTGTTCTTTGAGGAAAAAGGATCAAATTGCAGTCATTGTAAATCTGCAAAAAAAACAGTCGATCATTTGGCAATGAGATGCAATAGAATGTTAAATAGTGATTATATACGCCGTCACAATGAGGTGGTGAGATGTCTTCATTTAACCTGTGTCGTAAATATGGAATTACATATTCAAAGAAACTGAAGACTCACTCAGTCCAATCAATAGTAACAACTGAGAATGTTGAGATCAGAGTCGATACGACGCTGATGACAGACATCAAAGCACAACATAACAAGCCGGACATATTTGTTTTCGATAAAAGGACAAGGGAGATTACTTTAGTAGAAATTGGAATCACTTCTCAGGAGATGCTGAAGGTGGTTGAGATTGAAAAACTTCATAAATACGACCTCCTCGCTGGAGAACGGTATCCGCTGCTTTCGATGCAACCGCTTCTTCCACTTTTACTGTGTCAAGTTGATTAAATATTTAAATTCCTATTTCATACAATAAATTTTTCATTGTGAATTGGGATATACTGCGGATGAGTTCAAAGACGAAATCGAAAACTTGAAAAAATTATCTCTTCCAAAATAAATTAATATGGTTCCGAAAATGTTTATAATGCCGACAAAACAGGCGTATTTTACAATGTTTTCCAAATCGCTAACAACGCCATTCTGGCATTCTCAGGTAACGTGAGAAATGGATGGTCACTAGTCTTTTCACTGTTTTAGTAAGTCTCAATATTTTAAAAATTTAGCAAAACATATGCTTTTCCAACGGGACAAGAATAATGTTAGAAATTGGAATCTCAGTATACGTACAACATTTCCGACTACCCGAAGAATATATTGTATAAATTAAAGTTTCCTTTATGTTATGAAAGGATTAACTATTCAATTTGGAAAATCGATTTCCATAAAATTTCACATCGATGTGATATGTTCAGCTGGTTCTGCTGGTAATAATGCACACCGTTATTTGGCGTCAAAATTTTTATTTTACAAAAACTTACCAGAGATCCTTCCCTACCAAAGACCAAGTAAAACAGTTGTCTTGTTGGGCCATTCAGGATACCAAAATTTACGACATTTGGACTGGGAGACTGTGCTATAGTTTGTTTTAACAGATTGGCTACATCAATGAACGAGGCAGTCTAATAAGAAGGCTGGCAAATTTTAGCCGAGGAAATCTTAAAAAAGACTTTGGGGTGGTAGAGACATCCATTGTGACTGGTTTTGGAAGAATACCAAGAATCTGATGTCTGGATTACGAATCACGGTAGATATTATAAGAAATTAATATTATAAATTCCACAAAATAGGAATCCCTCTAAAATAATGGCCATTGACTCGCCCACAACTGTTTGGAATAAGCAGCATAGAAAAAGGCGATAAAAGTGTTTTAAAACAACTATCGTGTATATTCGTTCTAGGAGGGAATTCGCATATTCAATTGACTCCCGGAGAACAACAAAAAAATCATAAGAATTCAGGCCAAAACATATTCAATTTGTAAGTATTGGACAAAGACACCCAAAAACATATTCAATTCGTTGTGTATATTTATATATGTTTTAGACAGATATTGCAGTAAAAATAATTGCCGAGATGATGCAGCATCACCTTGGCCGGAAAATAAAAAAGATCAACAGATTGTATCCATCAATAGTGTCTTTATAGAAAAACCAAATCAGAAAATCCACTAATCACTCTTAATAATGTTTATCAGCATTTATAAATGCTTTCAAATCGACTTCCTTGGTATAAGAAAGGACTTGAGAAACCAATAAACATACTAATAATGAATAATGAGAAATAAACAGCAAATAAAAAAATAAAATATGTTCATAATAATGAATAAGAATATGTAAAAATTCAATTTTTATAAATACAAGATTCCATAAAGGACCACAACAAAAACAAATAAACGCACAAAGTGTCAACACGTTGAAAATAATTGATTGTTTATATGTCAATTAAATTTTATAATTCTTATGAATTATAAAATATTAAATAACAAAAAATACATCAGCCCCATGATATTGATTATCTTCTCTGGACCACCATTGAACGCATATGAAATGCTATTTGAACGCCCCTATCACAAATACAATGCATGATAGGCTCGACCAATTTCTTAGAATGCACATTTTGCACGTCTATATAGTCTAGAAAAGAATTTGAATGATTATACTCACAATTTATAAAGTTTCGTCAGACTGGAAAAAAATGGCATTCATTGGCATTGCGCTTTAAGGTATAGAATTGTCATTTGACTAAGTTCTGGATGTCTCATGTTGTGGAAATCGTTCTTAATGGCCAAAAGAACCACGTCGATGTGGATGACTCATTCCAACAGTTTGTCAACTAATTTATCACATTACTCCAAAATGTGTAAATGGAATCATACAAACGTGGAGAAATCATTCAAATGATTGATCAAGTATTTTATTAGAACAGCAATATTGTTTTCCATTGCCGATTTATATAATGAACCTGTTTCATACGTGGGTTTTAAAGACTAAAAAGTATGGGCCACTCGGATGGAGTGGATAACATATCATTAATTATAACCACTCTGTTAACATTGTTAAAGATATGTTTTATAATACTGGCAGTAATATAAAATAAATTCATGTTCCGATATTAAACTCAAATAGAAAAATATCAAAAGTTGAAAAAATAATAGTGCATAAAAGTAATTCTTTGAATTAATCACAATCAGAGACGTCAATATTCCAGTGTGATAAGTTCAGTACAAAAGTTTGACATAACAAGTCATATTGTCCCAAATAGTCTACTACAGTAAACTGATCGATGATGTAATCAATGAGAGAATCTCTAAAGATAATAAGCTTTTGGTCCCAATCTTGGTCAGTCATGTAATTCTTTTTAATCTTCAAGGGTACCGTTTTATGAAGGACCAGGGACATTAAATATTGCACAAAAAATTCATTATAAAATAGACACAAGTTGACTCTTATATGTATAATCAGGACACATTAAAATGAGTGTAAACACAATTTATTGGCGAATTAGTAATAAATTAGACGATTCAGAAATCAAATTTATTCAATTACTCGTCAATGTGGGAATCCACATCATTCGGTCTATGAACATCATAAACTTGATTTTTATTACTTCCAATACCACAAAATCATTTTTACACAGAATAATGCCAAACTACACTGATATTTTGTTAAAAACTTTCATCAAACTTTTCAGCCTGCAGTTCCTTCTTCCTCGACTCCAATTGTCTGTTTCACCCATTCAGACAACACAGTCGACTTTTATACTCACCCCGCGTCTTCTCTATCTTCCACAATACAACAACACACCATTTTTTTTACTCTCATGTTGATAATTCACTCGTAAACTCCTCGTTTTTCTGACTAAGCACTTGGATTGTGCCATCTATGGAGGTCAGACTACAGGAAAGGTCCTCGATATCCACCCACGTGGTTGTTAATCCCCACAAATGGACTTTTCAAGTTATTCTCTAGTCCGACTACAAATATAAAAAAAACTTTATACACAAACAAAACACTCAAATCACAATTTTTATACACAAACTTTTTTCTGCAATCACAAAATTAAATTCCCAGACATTATATAAGATTTATTTCTCAACTTTTAAAATCTTTGATACTCAATCTCACTTATAATTTTAAATATCAAGACACTAAAAATAAATATTTCTCAACAGGTATTAAAAATCTAATAAAAATAAGTATCACATGTCTTTAAAATACAATCTGTCCCCACTAGCCAGACCAGTCTCAATCCTCCTCAACCGAAGGGACAATCGTGGACCAATCTCCTCCAAATCAACTCCCATCGACCTCTTTAATGTCTTCAAGTCCACTTTTGGATCCTCGTCCGCCAAATCAGATATTTCTGTCAGGGTTGACAAATCTGGAGGACATTTCCCGCCAGAAATCGCCTCGATCGTGTCCCCGAGGACCTTTCCGACACCCCCAATCACCTCCTTCGTCCGAATCGAACTACAAATTTTAAAAACCCGCCAAAATACTAATGTCTGAGCTCAAAAATATCATTATTGTAGTACAGAATAACACAACGTCGTAAATTTAGACAATCCAATTCTTTGGCGGGAAATAAACCCTCAAAAAGGCGGGAAATTAATATTCCGGGTCGATCACCAACTTTATTCATGTTTTTCATTATTAAAAGTGGAGATTTGATCAAATCGGACTGACTTTGGCCGGGTTTTTCCAGAAGGGCAAATCTTTCGACATCAAAGGACACAGTCGGCCCTTTCAAGTTTTTATCAAAAGAAAAACAACCATGTGGGAGCTTAAAAATACTTAATTTTAATTTTTGAAGTTTATTTCGACGATTAATGTCGATTATGTGCGATATTTTCATGTTTTTTGAGTCTTCGATGAAATTTTTGATAGATTCTGAGAGATTTGTGCGGAGACGGTGAGATGTGTTGGGTCGGAGTACATTTCTGAGACTTTTTACTAACTTTGAGAGTAAACAAGTCCTTCTTCCTTGATAGACTACTAAAGTGTGAGGAAGAGAAACAGAGTTGGCTTCAGCCTCTGTTTTAGCCTTGGCACGATTCTTACGAGTTAGTTTTCCCTATAAAATAAATTTTATTTGAATACACGTCGTTTTTTCGCCATTTTAAAAACAATAAAAATGCACCACGAGAACACAAAATCACGTTTATAATTTCAAATAAAATAAATAATTTATTATTAATATTAAAATTAAATATTTCAAATGGAAAATGGAGAAAAAAGAGCCGTAATTGATTTAGAGACCTATGATAAAGGACTGGGATTGGTTAGGAGATTAATATCCAGTGGATGGCCAGAGGATTAACATCGTAATAATTAGTTAATTTGATTTTGTGTTTTTCAATTTATTGGTTAAATAAATTATTAATTAGTTAATTTTATCTGGAAAACCAAATGTAATAAGATAACCACGTCACCACACGTGGTTATTTTTTGTTGTTGACAGTTTATTTATTTTATTTTCTTATATAAATGTTTTCTTATTGCATGAAAATTGATTAAATATATTGTCAATTACAAAATTTCTATATTTCATATTCTGTAATTCAAATCGTGTTATTTTGACAAGAATTTAATCTTTTTTTCATTTTATTCTTCATTAATTTAATCGACGATTTTATAAATCCATCATAATTGTCTGTTTTGGTCTGACTTTATTTTACAAACTCTCAGTCAGTGACACTCGTCATGAAGAGTCGGTGTTGCAAGTGGAACACCCAATGTTCCAACACTCACTTGAGAAGTAGTTTTAACTGGACTCTACGCGTTAATCTGGAATAAAAAAGCGCGGGAAACAAACCGTTATTCAAATGGAGGCCTTTTTTTACTTGATTCATATTAATTATTTTCCATTTCCCCAAACGTGGCTTAATCTGATATGCTGCTTCATAACGTAATTTAATTATTCGTGGTGTTAGCAATGGTTTTTTTATTGGTTTGTGGGCATATATTTTTTTTTTGTTCAACATTCTTTTAATTGTCATATGACTAATTGATAAGTTTCTTTCATTTTTCAATTTAATAGAAATTTTCCTAATTGACAATTTGGAGTTTTGTTCAATTTCATAACAAATCATGTTTGAAATTTCTTCAGAATAAATATTATGACCACCACTGCCTTTTCTGGGTACCTTTGTATTGCTTAAAGACATTTTTTTATTTGTTTCGAAATTGTTGATTGGCAAACGTGCAGAATAGATGCAATATGTTTTTGCTTGAAACCGGCATTTTTAATGAAATCATTTGTGCTATTTTATTTGAAGTCAGTTTCATTTCTATAAGTGTAAAGGACCTTAGAAAAGTAATTCCGCAGTAGGAAAAAAACTACATGAGACTCGATGTCTTTGAGCTTCTCGATCATTTTGGAAAGATTAGAGATTTTACAAGACAACGTGTCTTCAAGGGCAGAAGGACCCATGAGAGCACCGAGAATCGTCAAATTCGACTTGTCGGTGACTTGGACGTCAGAAAGGATATTTTGCCACGTGGAAGTTGCGACAGTGAATGAATTTGGGTAAAGATTGATGTTCACCACTTCGGATTTGTTGTTGTTTATAGAAAGGCCAATGGCCGAGAGGGAAGGAATAATGAAACGGAGGTCGTCAAAAACAACATCGGGAGGGCCACAAATGGTCGCATCATCAAGGTACCAAATGTTAATTGGGGAACGGACAGAGTGGGCAATATTATTAACGCCCAAGGCGAAAAGAACAGGGCCCAGGGGATCACCCTGCTGAACCTCAGTAGACGAAGGAATAGGTATATCGTTGAACATGAGGATACTTGAGCAAGCATATGAGAGATGCACAAGGGGATAGGCGAAAGGGACTAATTCACGACAGCACTCCAGTAGGTGGTCCCGTCTGATGGAATTGAATGCGTTGGAAACGTCCAATTTGACCATAATAAACTCCTCTAATGATTCGGTTAATTCATGTATTGAATGGACAGCAGCTTCGCAGCCGTTAGGAACGCCAACCCCGAGTTGGACAGGCAAAAAATTGAAGGAACCAAAAATGGCCAATTTGAGAGGGTTGAGTGTATCTATTTTTTGAAAAAACTATTAAAAAATCGACTATTTATTTTTATTTGTTGACGATAACGATGATTCAAAAAAAGTTTCCATAAAAAAGTGACCACAGAAAGTTAATAATTCGTATGTCTTCCATTTGAATTCTTCCCATTTCCGAAGCTGTTTGAAATAGATTTTGGGCCAAAAGTTGCTTATAATATGCAGCATTCATTTTATCATCGATGAAACAATTCTGCCAACGCCTCTAGACGAAATACAGCCCCATAACTTTATGTTCCCACCACCGTGTTTGACAGTAGGGAGAATGTTATCTGAATTATAACGTTCTCTTGAATAATATCGAATCCGTCACTCTGATATAAGTTAAATTTGCACTCATCGGAAACAATTACTGTGTCGAGTTCCTCGTTTGACATACTCAAACATTTATCTGAAAATGATTTTCTTTTTTCAATGTTTACCCGTCTTAAAAGTGGTTTTTTAATGGCCAATTTTGTTCCTTACGATTCGGACGTATCCATCATCCCTTCAAGCACGACCCCAACTATTTTTATACTTAATTTTAATACCTGTTTTTTATGAGCCAGTGTTCTTTTCCATTATCTACCCCATATCCAACGAGACACGCTAAATGTAAGTATTCACACTTATGATCATCAAAGATTCCTATAATGCTACACATTTATACCTCCTGAATAAAAATGAAAATATTTTGGAATACAAATTGTAATCCCAATAGAACCAATTTTAAGTAAAGTTCTTAATGTCTCTGATTCGGAATAGTAAGCATCAACATAATCTGTGATCACTATTGGATTGTTTTTATATCTGCATTCTTTTTTCTATTATAAAGTATAGTTTCATAAACCATTCCAAGATAAGGGTACTGCTCAGTTGTGCTGATTCCCCCATTATTAATGATATATTTAAAAACGTATTTTCCCTGTCCGCCTTTACACTCACAATACTCACAGCTCACATACTCACAGTTCACTAAAACTAACCAACTTGCCATGCTTAATCGCATATTGACCTTCTAGACTGGCAATCTGGAGAGTAATTATTTATTTACAAACTGTGCCAAATATATAGCATGATCCACAATTAAGCTGATTTTTAGCATTTGTGACTACATTTTTATCTCTCCAGTCAAAAGTGGAATGTCATATTATTCCGCAAAATCTTTTTCATTTTCTGAGAAAAAAGATGTTCTTATGTCGAAATAATTTAATTTTTGTAGCTTTGGAAGTTCATCCTCAATCTGGGAATATTTTTAGCACAAAACTACCATATCTACAAACGAGTTTATTTCTAGCTGGAAGGACGTTACATTTCTTTTAAATTCCAAATTGTTTCTATCAATCAGAACCAAATTATTTTGAAAAATGCGGCGTCTTTATAACACCTCTGTCTGATTCTATTTTTTCGCTAAAAATTGTATATTTCAAGTGCTAACCAAATTTTTTAGTGAGCGAAAAGTAATTTTATATATTCCATGAAGACTGATCGAATGAGGCAGTGCACAGCCATTATCATCTCGAGGTTGAGTACTGCCTAAGACTAACTCCACAAAATATTCTGAATTTTAGTTAGAATTTGATCAGCTACAAAGAAAATGTTACAAATTTAATTCCTGGTAGCCCATAAGAATAGTCCAGTCGTCAGGAAATGAAATTATTGGATTCTCAATCAAATTATTAATTCTCTTCGAAATCAACAAATATATTAATATTTTTACAGGCAGTTAATCAATTAATTTAAATTTGTTTAAAAAATTGTACCATGTGGCAGGTTTTCTGTCAATTTTAACTTAAAGCATATGAAATAAATATAATACAAATACACGTCGTTTTTGGCTATTTAAAAGCAGGGTTGTTAGATTTAAATCATTTGATTTTAATCAACAATAAAAATCAATGATTTAAATCATTAAAAAAATCAAAAAAATCATTTAAATTTTTTTAAATGTCTGGAAGAAAGCGTGATTCTTTGTGGGCTTATTTTGATAAACGTATTATTCCTGGAAAGACCGGAAGCCGTGCCAGATGTCGTAATTGTGGGAAGGACATACAAGGTCTTGTATCTCGGATGAGGCAGCATCATTTATTATGTCGAAGTAATATTGATATCCCTGAAAATATGCCGAGACCTGAAAGCGAATTTCCTCCAAGGATGAAGGACCATTCATTAATCAATTTCGTAACTACGACGACTTCATCTAAGAAAGATTTGATGGATCTGCAACTCGCTAGATACATATTTTCTACAAACACTCCGTTTGCTGCTGTAGAACATCCCGAATTTGTCAAATTCGTCCAAATGCTTCTTCCTGGGTATCGTTTACCCTCTCGTCATCAAATTGGTGGTACATTACTTGATCATGTGTACGACCAAATACATGAAGACTGTCGACAAAGACTCCAGGACAAAACAGTGTCTATGATGTTGGACGGATGGAGCAACATTCATAATGAACCCGTTATTTGTGTCTCGGTTGTGACATCAGATGGGGAAAATTATCTCATTGACACTGTGGACACTTCTGGATATAGCCACACTGCGGAATATCTTCAATCTGTTGCTTTAGCCTCCGCACAATTGGCTGAACAACGGTTTGGATGTAAAATCGGCAGTCTTGTAACGGATAATGCTGCCAACATGACTAAAATGAGACGGATAATGATGGAAGATGGCAATGAAATAATTACTTATGGTTGCTCGGCACATTATCTCAACCTTCTTGTGAAGGATGTCGAGGTAGCGGACGTTAAAGGAACTATTGTAACAATCAATAAATATTTCCGAAACGTCCATCTTCCAGCTGCATGGTACAAATCTAATGGAGGAAAAAAACTCGTTCTTCCGATTGATGTACGGTGGAACACTTTATCAGACTGTTTTCAATCTTATCTGGATAATTGGTCTATTATTTTGAGAACTTGTGAGGAACACAGAACGGATATTGATACAGAGATTTTTTCCAAGGTCCAAAATATTTCCCTAAAACGACGCGTTGAAGAATATCTGATGCTTATTAAACCAATTGCTGTCGCTTTAGATAAAATTCAGAATGATTCTACCACGATTAGTCATGCTGTAGAAATTTGGAAAGAACTTGAACAGACATATATTGACAATGGATGTACGAATATTTTAGGAAAAGTGAGAATTCGAGCAAAACAAGCATTAACACCTTTCCACTTACTTGCGAATTTGATCGACCCGACATGTAGTGGGAAATCTCTTTCAAATGTTGAGATTGACATTGCATTGAGTTATTGTGCTCAAAATTATGAATATGCACTTCCGACTCTGATTAATTTCAGAGCAAAAGCTGATCCATTTAAACAATACATGTTTGCTCCGAATTTATTGAGTAAAGTATCACCTATAGCTTGGTGGGAGTCGAATTCATACCAGTTACCTTCACAAGTAATTTCACTATGCAAAAAAATTCTTGGAGCAGTTGCTTCGACAGGTGGAATAGAAAGAATCTTTTCAACATTCGGATTTCTACATTCAAATGTACGCAATAGGCTGGGGATCGAAAAAGCAGTCAAACTTGTTTCCATTTACAAGCTTTTAAATAAATAAAAACGATTTCCATTGTTTTTGTTTTTTATTTTAGTTCGCTTTGAAATATTTTTTTATTTATTAACCCGAAGACCACAAAGAAAGAAAGCGTAATGCAAACTAGTTAAGTGATCCCGGTGGACATAAGGAACTACGATAGATCGTTCTGCGTGGCCGTTTTTCAGTGTTTATGTACAAAGAGAGAGGTTCTCTGATAAGCCAGGTGGAAAGGGTCGTTTTGAAATAAAGATCATTTAATTCAAAAAATCTGATTTAAATCAAAAAAATCGTGATTAAATCAAAAAAATCAGATTTTTTTGATTTTTTTGAAAAAAATCATGATTTTTAACAACCCTGTTTTAAAAGTAATAAAAATGCACCACAAGCACACAAACCACGTTTATAATTTAAAAAAAATAAATAATTAAAATTAAATATTTTATTTAAAAGAACTAAAATTATGTGCTTAATTCTCCATTCGACTCTGAAAGTATTATACTCGAAGTTCGATTATTTCCCTCACTATTATGGTCCTGGAGACTCCCAAATGGGTGGGGAACACTTGGTCCAATTTCCAACATAAAATCCTATGTCTGAAAGTCATTTTTGCTTACATCGAGGTTTTGTGCAGTCTCGTGACTGTCGATGCTGTCAGGTTCCTTTATATTGTCAATGGCATGTATTAATATGTCTATGTCTAGATCTTCCAGGATTATTGGGAATGTGGCCATAAAATTCATTTTTTGGTCGTTTCACCACAAACAGTGATAATTCAAATTATTTATTAACTATAAATTTGATATTTAATAATATTATTTTTAATTTAATTTTATATTTTTATTCAAATCACATTGCAACTAAAAAATCAATTGTAATTAAAAAACAAACTTATGTAATATAACTTAACAAATAACTAACACACTTTATTACTTTCTATAAATCTTAATTTAATGCTTGAATAAAATACAATAACCATGTTTTTAACAAAAAAATAATGTATGTTATTGAATACTTTCACTTTCTTCAAGATTTGAAATTTCTTCACTTTCTCGAGATTGTTCAGTGACTTCGAATTCTCAACTTCTTTCCTATATATAGCATATAATTAATATACAATTATAGGCTCAGTATATTCATGCGAATACACAAACCCAACTGACTCTGCATATCTTTCCAATTGTAGATACTCATCTAATTTATTAGTAAGTGGCATCCTTCGTGTATGATTTATTTCCAACATTGCACTCAATATTATATCTAAATGTAGTTCATCAAGTAATGTCGGAAAGTCGCCATGAAATTCATTTATTATACTATTCAAATATTTTAAGAATTCACATAAAACAAAAACAAAATTTAATTTAGTTTTAATTCACATTTTTCCGTGAATTTACTGTGTAGATATACTCCAAGGATCTTATCACGTTTTTCTGTAGATCCGGTTTTTCTGGTAATACTGTCAAACTTGCGGAAGATTGAGGATTTGTTTGTAAAGAGAGAATTTCAGTTCCATGTAATGCAACAGGAAATAACTTAAGACCGAATGTTATTGGAAATTACAAATCACTTTGTTGTATGAAAAGTTTGCTTTATTATATTTCAACATATACATGGATTGTGGAAATTCAGTATTTTATGCAGTTTCAAAAATTCTTGAATGAATAGAGAAATCTTCAAAATGTGATTTTCAAGGATTGACGACGACTTTCACAAGATTTTTTATTTTTTTTTATTTTTAAAGACCAAAGACGGGTAAGCCAGTTAATTATTATAATCCCGGTGATCGCCGACTTTCACAAGATAAAAAATACATTTAATAATGAATAATGTTATTGGATTATCAATGCAATTGTCCATTTCATTTTCTTTTTCATTCTTTTTTTTCTTTCTCTTATCACTTCTTTTCACTTTTTTCGATCTATCCAACCCACTCTCTTTCATTTTATTCTTTTTTCACTACCCCATTTTTTCTTTTATCTCATTCTTTTTTTCCATTCTCATTTTCTTTTTCATGGAATTTTGTAACCTCACAAGCAGACTCTTGGAGCAAGACTCGCACATCGCTTTTTCCTCATGAAAACCAGTATGCATATGCCAAAACTTCTGTACACGCTCCGCTGCCTGCCATGCTAGTCCCATCCAGACATCTTGTCCTCCATGGAAAAATCATCGAAATCTTGCACAGAAACAGTTTTAAACATTTCCTTTGACGAAATCGAACAGACAAAGAATGCAATAACGGAAATGAGCTTAATTAACAATAGGAATGAATATTAGTATTAGAAGAAAAACTGTTAATATTTGTATCATTTTTAGACATTATAGCATAGGGCGTTGTCTGAATCGTATGGGAGGCACTCATTGCATGCTTGGATAAGTATTATTCATACCTGTGGCTCCCACAGTGGTCAATGTGAAAGTTCCGGAAAATAAACGCCACTTGAAGTCATTACTAGGCTATTAAATAGATATGGACATACTCTAGCATGAACTGAGCATCCTCGCCTCCAAGTATTCTAAACTAGAAGATCGAAATGAATACAATATTGGCTGTGATTTACCAATTTGAAGGCACATTATAGACATTTCAAAATAGATTTTGTATTGAATGTTGATAAATGGACTGAACGTTTTGTATTTCGGCAAAATACTAAAATTTTGTTATACTTAAAAATACAGATGTGTCAAACTCGAACAAGTCAAAAATGCCGAACGACTTAAATATTGCAATTCCTTGCAGTCAAGGAGCCACCTGTAGTTAAAAATTAATTTATTTAAGTCATTACACTGTATTTAATGATGTCAGTCCATGAAATGTGTCATTCATAATATACATCAAAGAACCGTAACAGTCACTACAAAAATATATTGACAATTATCAACAGTATTTCAAGTGATGGGAAAATTTGAAAATTTGGCCTTTCAACAAAAAAAACGTTTTTTATTATTTCAAGCTTTGTTATATTTGAATAAAAAATTTCGTCTGTTTGATAAATGCAATCTCGGAGAGCTCTACGAACATTTTAAATTTTGTAAAAAAACATTTGATTGCCTTTTGATATTTCACAATTGGTTAATGTTGCTTTTGTAGCTTTAGAAACTAGAAGAATCACCAATTCGATCATTAATGATAAAATTATTCACAATTCATTGACTTATTTTTTATAAATATTATATCTTTCATTTTAAAACAGTAAATAAATAAGTAAAATATTTTATTATTCACAGAAATTAAAATACACTTTTTTTGAAATATGTCTACTTCCGGTGTAACATTTGGCAGGAAACGAAAATCAGGAATAAAAATCAGGATTTGCAAAAAATTTTACCTCCACTTTCATTCAAATCTACAGGAAAGTAGATTCACAAAAGACCATGTTACGTTTCATTACTTACTTAAATTCTCTTAATCAACAAAATTTGATTGTTGTTGTCCATTTCATTTTCTTTCTTGACAACTTTTTGAAGAAGGAAAAAAGTCAATTTTGCTTTTGATCGACAATTGTCCTTCTCATTGTATACTTTAAATTAAGTTAAGTTAAGCCATATTCAGCCGATTTTGGCCATTGGCGATTCTGTAAGACAAGTCCCTCCACGAAGCTCTATCCCCCACCAGCACTGCTATTTCCGACAAAAGATGTCCGGTAAGTTTCACTACTTCAGATGTCCAGTTTAGTTTCGGTCTACCCTGCTTCCTTTTTCCAGCGAACGAAGACAGCAGGATTCCTTTTCCTATACCATTCCCCCGAAGCACGTGCCCCAAATATGATAATTGTTGCTTCCAAACTTTCGCCACAAGCGACAGTGTAGGTTTAATCCTTTCGAGAACAACGACATTTGACACTTTCTCGTACCAATTTATGTTCAAAAGTTTGCGCCATCATCATAATTCCAGTGAGTCCACTCTTTTGCTGTGAGCTTTGGACGGTGTCCAAGATTCACAACCATAGAGAAAAACGGGAAACACAATCGCGTTGACTAGTCTTATCTTTGTCTCGAGAGAAACATCCTTGCTACTCCAGATCCGATTCAGTTTTATCATCGTACTCTTGCACATAGCCATCCGTCTATTAATTTCTGAGACACAACCACCATCTCTGGTTATCAGACTTACAAGAAACATATAACTTTCAACACATTCTATTTCTTCGTCGTTGACGATGACACTAATTTTTCCGGACAGTGAAGTTGTCATTATTTTGGTTTTTTTCACATTTAGGAATAAGCCAAAAGAGGCACTGTTGTCTTTGACTCTCGTAATTAATTGCCTCAAGCTATCCTCTGTAGTATCGTCTGCATAACGGAGATTATTTATGTTGAGACCACCAATCTTGATTCCGATGTCATTTTCGCAATTTAACTCCTCCATGACTTTCTCCGTGTAAATATTAAACAGTGGCGGGGATAGAATACAGCCTTGTCGGACGCCCCTCCCAATACCGAAACAGTCTGTGTCTCCATAAGGGGTCCGCACAAAACCCACTTGGTCAGTATAAAGAGATTTTATTATCGATATGAGATGATGAGGAATTCCAAATTCTTCCAAGACGGACCAAAGTTTCACGTGTGATACGCAATCAAAAATCTTGCGATAGTCAATGAAACAAATGAAAAGAGGCTTCTGGGATTCACGGGATTTTTCCAAAATCCATCGAAGGCTGGAGATGTGATCTCTCGTACCACGAACACGTCTAAAATCGGCTTGGTAATTTGAAAGAATCTTTTCTGAGATTGGAGATAGACGTTGTTTTATTAACGTCAGGAGTATTTTCCTAACATGAGATATGAGAGCAATTGTGCGGTAATTCGAGCAGACTTTGCTGTCGCCCTTTTTAGGCAACAGAATAAATATTGATTTCTTCCAATCAGAAGGCCAAATACCAGTTTTCCAAATATTTTTGCAGAGAGTTGTGATTGCTGATAAAGGAATGGCCTTAAGCATCTCGCTTGAAATATTGTCCGGCCCAGGCGCCTTGTTGCAAGGCAATTCATTTACGGCCTATGTAACATCACTTTCTCGGATATCATCTTCGGGGTTCGGAAAGATAGTGAGCGTTCCATGATGAGGTGCTGAAGTTTTGTATTCTGGAGAATAAAGTTCTTCCACGAACTCCCTCCATCTGTTTCGGACGCTGTGACCGCTGAATAACTCTCTGCCATCCCTGTCGTTGACTTTTCCTTTCCGAGCAGTAGAAAGGAGTATGTGATTTTCTCACTTGTGTAAAAGCATTCCTGAAAAGCCTTTTCTTAAAGTCATTCTCCAACTAAGTGCAACACTTTTGCCAATACTCATTTTTGTCCTTCCTGACTGCATGGCGGAATTTGGCATTTAGAAAGACGACATCCTTTTTCCTGCCAGAAGCCTTTGCTTCTCTACGACAGAGAGCAATTTTAATAGTATCTTCTGATAGCCAATCGCATTTAGAGTCAGATTTTTTGATGGACAGATGTTTTTCTGCCGCAGTGTTGATGATCGACTTTATGCTGAGCCACAGAACCTCTGGTGCAGCTCCGTTAGTATCCAACAGTTTGAAATTTTCTTCAACCTGGGCGGAGAAGGCAGATGGGATATTTCGAAGGTCTAAATTTCTTCCATGCTTTTTATGTTTTATTCTACTGAGTCTGACGCGGATTTTAGCAACGAGTAGTTCATGGTCCGATCCACAATCTGCACCGGGAAAAGTCTTGATGGCAGTTATGGAACTCTTCCACCGGTTGCTGCATAGAATATAATCAATCTGATTTCTGGTTTTTCCATCAGGAGAAGTCCATGTATATAGTCTTCTCTTAGGTTGTTGAAAGCAGGTATTGGTAATACGGAACCGATTTTCTTCGCAGAACTGAATCAAGCGATCCCCAGCATCATTTCTTAGACCCAGACCAAAATTCCCAACGGTGTCATTGTGCTTGAGGCTTCCAACTTTTGCATTGAAATCACCCAATATGTAAATTATGGCATTCTTTGGCGTCTTACGCAAGGAATCCTGGAGCTCATCATAGAAGGTGTTAATTTGATAATCGTTTGCCGCAGTAGTTGGGCAATAAACTTGTATAAATGTAAGATGCAGTGGTTTTCCACGCACGTGGATAAGAATAATACGATCGCTGATAATTGTATGACTTTCAATGAAATGGGAAAATTTTTTCGAAGTAATGAAAGCGACAGCATTTCTTTTCATATGTTCATTGCCAGAATAATAAATCACGAAATCATCAGACTGAAAACAACCATTGTTTTTCCAGTGGACTTCACTTATGCCAAGTAAGTCAATATTTAAACGACGCATTTCAGATTTTACAATGTCCAATTTCCCGGAACTAAGTCCTCTTACATTCCACGTTGCAATTTTGTGAGAATCCGCAATGCGCACATTAGTAGGAAAAGGGTTAACGTTATTGACAATTTGGGCAGAAGGATCCGTGAAAGGTTTGTCAGAAGAATTTGCAAGGCAACAAGAAGAAACGGGGTAGGGTGCCAGGCCTTTCCCCATTGTGTAATTGTAATTGTAAATTAAGACACCAAATTTAATTGTAAGTTGTCATCTTGAAAATATAAAAATTATGTTCTTTCCTAAAAATGCAACATGAATAATACAACCAATGGACTTGGGAATTATCAAAACATTTAAAGTGCACTTTAATAGGCACAAATTATTTTATCTCACTAAAATTTTGGAAACAGACAAAGTTTCGGTTTATGAATCCTATAAACATTTAAATCTTAAGGACACTGTTTTTTTAAAAATGGCTTGGGAAGACGTATGCTCAAAAACTATTGAAAATTGCTTCAAAAAACTGGAAAAATAGATTTTGATGAACAATCTACAGATAAAAATTTAATTGATGAATTGATAATTAAAACAGATATTTATGATCCTATTCAAATTGAAGAATTCACTTCTATAAATTATTTAGAAGAAAATGCAATTAACGAAGAAAGTAATTTCGATAATGAAGATCCTGAAGAACAATCTGCAGATAAAAATTTTCCTTCAAATGAACAAACAATATTTCATCTCACTAGAAATGAGATTGGTGTAAAATTAAAAGAAATTGAGAAGTCACTAATCGATATGTTGAAAACGAAGAAGATGTGCGTCTAATTACTTCAATTTGAAGATTTGAAGAAACAAATCAAAATAAAGAGACAACAAACGGGACTGGAATTTACTTTGATAAAAAAGCATAATTCTTTGTTAAAATAAAATTAATTTTTTCAAGTACGTCAATTTTGGCTATTTTCGAATTATTAAGCAGTTCTACTCACATTCAAAAATTATTGAATATATTCACAAATTCGCCATTTCTCAAATTCGCCGCATTAAATGACGGAACCAAAAATGGCAAATTTGGAAGTATTCACTGTATTAGAATATAACAATAACAAATAAATTTACTAAGCTCAATAAATTTAAAAAACGGCATTCAATAGCTATGCTACAGATTATGTTAGTTGTTAAAAACCCGTAGATGGAAATTAAATAAATAAAAGAAATTAATTGTTGGAAGGAAATTGAGAAAAAAATAGTAGAATTGGCCGAAGATAAAAATTGCGGGCAAGAAATCCTGGATGAAATAATAACTAAGTAATATTTAGAAACAAAAATCTAGTCAAAAGTCGAGAATTTTATAATGAAATTGACACAAAAAACAAAAAAACATATCAAAAAAATGATGAATAATGTCACGCAAAAAACATCTTTTGATACACCCCAAAAATATAATAATTTAGTTTTCAAAGATTTAAAAAATATAAAAATTGAAATTAAGCAGTTCTACTCACATTCAAAAATTATTGAATATATTCACAAATTCGCCATTTCTCAAATTCGCCGCATTAAATGACGGAACCAAAAATGGCAAATTTGGAAGTATTCACTGTATTAGAATATAACAATAACAAATAAATTTACTAAGCTCAATAAATTTAAAAACCGGCATTCAATAGCTATGCTACAGATTATGTTAGTTGTTAAAAAACCCGTAGATGGAAATTAAATAAATAAAAGAATTAATTGTTTGAAGGAAATTGAGAAAAAATAGTAGAATTGGCCGAAGATAAAAATTGCGGGCAAGAAATCCTGGATGAATAATAACTAAGTAATATTAGAAACACAAAATCTAGTCAAAAGTCGAGAATTTTATAATGAAATTGACACAAAAAACAAAAAAACATATCAAAAAAATGATGAATAATGTCACGCAAAAAACATCTTTTGATACACCCCAAAAATATAATAATTTAGTTTTCAAAGATTTAAAAATATAAAAATTGAAATTAAGCAGTTCTACTCACATTCAAAAATTATTGAATATATTCACAAATTCGCCATTTCTCAAATTCGCCGCATTAAATGACGGAACCAAATGGCAAATTGGAAGTATTCACTGTATTAGAATATAACAATAACAAATAAATTTACTAAGCTCAATAAATTAAAAAAACGGCATTCAATAGCTATGCTACAGATTATGTTAGTTGTTAAAAACCGTAGATGGAAATTAAATAAATAAAAGAAATTAATTGTTGGAAGGAAATTGAGAAAAAATAGTAGAATTGGCCGAAGAAAAATTGCGGGCAAGAAATCCTGGATGAAATAATACTAAGTAATATTTAGAAACAAAAATCTAGTCAAAAGTCGAGAATTTTATAATGAAATTGACACAAAAAACAAAAAAACATATCAAAAAAATGATGAATAATGTCACGCAAAAAACATCTTTTGATACACCCCAAAAATATAATAATTTAGTTTTCAAAGATTTAAAAAAATATAAAAATTGAAAAATAAGCAGTTCTACTCACATTCAAAAATTATTGAATATATTCACAAATTCGCCATTTCTCAAATTCGCCGCATTAAATGACGGAACCAAAAATGGCAAATTTGGAAGTATTCACTGTATTAGAATATAACAATAAAAATAAATTTACTAAGCTCAAAAATTTAAAAAACGGCATTCAATAGCTATGCTACAGATTATGTTAGTTGTTAAAAACCCGTAGATGGAAATTAAATAAATAAAAGAAATTAATTGTTGGAAGGAAATTGAGGAAAAAATAGTAGAATTGGCCGAAGATAAAAATTGCGGGTAAGAAATCCTGGATGAAATAATAACTAAGTAATATTTAGAAACAAAAATCTAGTCAAAAGTCGAGAATTTTATAATGAAATTGACACAAAAAACAAAAAAAACATATCAAAAAAATGATGAATAATATCACGCAAAAAACATCTTTTGATACACCCCAAAAATATAATAATTTAGTTTTCAAAGATTTAAAAAATATAAAAATTGAAATTAACTGATTTTTTTCAAACAAATAAATTATAAATATTTGAAATAATTTGTTGCTGATTGATGTGGGGTTGCACTAATTCCTAATAATAGGTCTCTAGTGGGCAAGACAATCTTAATAACAGGGGCAAGTCGTGGAATAGGCAAAGCAATTGCACTAAAACTAGCAAAAAACGGGGCAAATGTCTCAATTGGGTCAAAAACCGTCAATCCACACCCAGTCCTACCAGGCACTATATACTCCACAGTAAATGAAAGTAACTAATATATACCCACATATATAATAGTAAGTAATGCTGGAGGGAGAGGACTGGCATGTGAACTGGATATTCGCAACGAAAATGCTGTTTGTGGATTTTATACAAAAATTGGAATAGATCGAACAAGCTGTGGAAAAAACAGTGGATACTTTTGGAGGGATTGATGTGCTTATTAACAATGCCAGTGCCATCACTTGTCCTCACTTGAAGACCTGGAAACTAAAAAACTAGACCTAATGCTCAACATCAACATACGCGGCACACTACTTTGGTAATTTAAATATTTATTATAAATTATATAAACCAAAATGAAATATAATTTAAATATAGTATAAAACATTGTATTAAATATTTATTAAAATCTTCTAATCCTCATGTTATCAATCTGAGTCCCCCTCTGCCCCTTCATCATAACTGGTATCGGACTCACTCAGCCTACACTGTGACCAAGGCGGCAATGTCAGGTCTGATCACCGGACTGGCCAAGGACTACAAGACCAGAGGAGTGGCCTTCAATGCACTGTGGCCCAAAACTACAATAAAAACCGCGGCAATTGATATGGTTTGTGGCGGGAAAATCGAGGCGAAAAACTTTTGTCGGAGTCCGGAAATAATGGCAGATGCCGCCTTTGAAGTTTTGAAGAAAAATAGCAGGGATTTTAGCGGGAATTTTTGCATAGATGAAGAAATTTTAAAAAGTGCAGGAATTGTGGATTTTTCTAAATATAATTATATTGAAAGTTATATTATATTGAATATTTATAGATCCTTTGTTGATGGATGACCTATTTGTTGGTGACCCTCCAGATGATACACTTTTGACATTGATCGTTATGTGGATAAATAATTAATTTAATTAAATCGGTAATCAACTAATATTAATAAAATTATTTAAATTATTATTCTGGTGGGACATTAAATGTCAGAACAAGGAAATCCTCGTGGTATTCTAAAAAAGAATCCTTCAGTAAATAAATCTTGTAAAACTCAAACTTTTGATGAAATGAATGTTTTGGCGACTCTCCACCCAATCGACAAGGACTACGGACATATGAAAATAGACGAACCAAAGACTCCCTTCGAACCAAGCACAGTCCCGACCTCAGAAGAACAACCCGACTTTGCAGGCGCAGTGTGGGAGACTGTAACCTCCCCTGTTTGTAGTCAGGAGAGTGCAGTCAAACTTGAGGAACCAAAACGGACATTGTCGGAATTTGAACGTAAAAGGAGAGATCATTATGATGAGTTTATTGTTGCCAATAAAGGCAAAAAAAATAATTAAATTGATTTATTAATTTGTGTCTTTTTATTTATACGGCCAGTCCCGTTAGTAGTCTTACAGGGATACTCTGTCTATAGTGACTAGAGGAGTGGAGGTGTCCCATCCGAACACGGCAGTTAAGCGACTTCTAGTGCTTGGCTGGGTGACCGTTTGGGAACAAACAGTGTCAATTTTTGGTGCCTGTTGGGTGAAGAGTGTGTTTAGGATGGTAGAGTAGTTAAACGTGTCAGCGTTCCCTGTTCTAAGAAGGCATGTGCGTTTGTTGTTGTTAAAAGTGGATCGCTTATCTTACCTGATTTACATTACTAATGAAAACTCTTCATTATGGAAAATATTGGCGAAAAGTTGTTTAAACAGAGCTTGGAAATAGAATCAGTCGTATACAAGTCTAGTAAGTTCTTCCAATGTTCTTCCACATATACAGTCAACCCTCTCTATAGTGAACCCTCTCTATAGTGAACAGGCCATATTAATGCAATCTACAATAACAAATATTAGTAATTCTCATTAATATATTTATTATAAAATGAATACCACGTTTAAAAATGTATAATATCATTTATTTAAATATTTTTTTGTTCACTATTAAAGAATAGTGAACGTCAAATTTTGTGAACATAAAAATATTAAATTTAATATTTTTTACATATATATTTAAAATTCTTTAAAATGAATAAACTACACGTTCTACAGTTGTTAGCATGGTGGAAAATCGAAAACGCCTGTCATTTTTTCAAAAGAAGGAAATAATCGAATTTTATCATAAAAATAGACATTACACACAGCGCGATTTATCCCTTTATTTCAATGTTTCTCTGGGCTGCATAAACAAAATTTTGAAAAATTCTGAAGGAATACTTAATGTTCAAGATGACCAAAAAAAGAAGAAAATTTAATTGCCCAAGTCTCAACCATTCGACAGAGATTTATTTGAATGGTTCGTTAAAAAACGATCATTTGGATTTACAATCAATGAATATCTTTTGAAGTCCATGTCTCTAAAAATGGCGAAAGTTTGTAATATTCAAGGATTTCAAGCATCAAATGGATGGCTTGAGAAATTTAAAAATCGATATTAGATTGCTTCCCGTGCTTTATGTGAGGAAAATCAATTTGTTGAAACGTCTATGATTGAAAATTTTACAGAAAGCCTCAATAGAAAATTAGAACAATATTGTTCAAAAATATTTTTAATTTGGACGAAACTGGATTGTTTTTTAAATTTTTGTCGAAGAGAACATTAGCTGTTGACTCGGACAAAAATTTGTCTAAAAAACCGATAAAAGAAAGAGTAACTGTTATGTTTTGCGTTAGTATGATGGGAGAAAAACTTGACCCATTTGTTATTGGAAAAGCCAAAAATCCACGCTGCTTTAAAGGAAGAAGAAATTAATTAATAATTTACAAGTGGAATACAAATCAAATAAAAAAGCATGGATGACATATGGCTAGTGAATATGAAGCTAGTGAATATGCGAAGGCGCTTGAATTATGGTTTCTTGAGAATGATTATGAACAAAGAGGAAAAGTATACGAAATACGAAAAATTTTAAGAAATTATCAAACTAATAATTCTCAAAAAATCACCGATTACATGATTAAAATCTCTAAATAATCTTTGTAATTATACTTTGTCACAGTACGAATAAAATACACGCCGAATAATTACATTCTTTAATTTTACTGAAATAAAAATTTACACAACAAAATGTTTAATTATTATTAAAAATATGATTTTTAATGTAAAATTCATTAACCTTTTTTACTAATTTATATAAACAAAACCAACCACACTCAATTTACGCAGTTAACTTAAACGTTTGAATATTGTTATTCCATTTTAGGTTATCCTAATAAAATTTTCATATAAAATTTATCGTTAATTTAAATAAAAAATTATTTTTATTATGGATTTATGAAAATTAATCAATTTTAGCTAATCGAGAAATATGAATTCCGTGTAACCGCTCACCGTCCTCCTTTTCGATAACATAGAGATCATTTCTTCGCTCGACAACAATATACTTATTAACATCAAGTCCATCGTACAGCGGATACTGCCGAACATTGGCATCGTTGTCCTGTCTAAAAATTAATTTGACGCTTGAGACCTTAAAAGCACAGTCGTTCCGACATTGATATTTTCTTCGTCGTATCTCCATTTTCTTTTTTCAATCATTTTTTCGCCAGCAATAATTAAGTTTTCTAATGCACTTTCTCGTGCCTAATTAAGTTTTCTAAAAGAATCCACAATTACCAAAATCTATTTATTAACATTAAATTCATACCCAGCTAAAGCCATCATTCAACGCCGAATATCTTCTGAGGTCAATTAAATCCGCAATGTATCTGTCCCTACATCTCCTTGCAATGATTGGCGTAATCGGAGGCTTCGTAGACAATAATTTTTTCGACTAAGAATATTTACTAAAAGGAGTTATTACCTGACAGAAAGCACAATTCGAAATCACCTTAGAGATTTCTTCTCTATTCAATCCATAATAGAGATTTCTTAATTCGAAAAAAGCCGGTCTCTCCCAAGTGGTTATAGTTATGTTCCGCCTAAATTTTATTTATTAAGTTGGACCTCAACGCACTTAAGCTTTAATTCGATTTCATCTTCACAGAAAAAACGCAATTTAAGCCCATTTTTTCGAAAATATGTTTTTCCATTTTCAAAATGGAAATTCTTTCCCAATTTTGTGAGCCTGTATCGCTCATGCCGCTCGATTGACGATGTATCAAAGTTGGAGTCTTTCATTTCTTTGATTTTGTCCAGTGTTCCTTAAATAATCTCACTACACGCATGTTTCACGCTTTTTTAAATAAAAAATAATAATGTGATTCTACTAAAATAAATAATCAATTATTGATTTTTTTCATACTAATTTTTAGATTTCTAATTTTTTCAGCCATTTGTGACAAGTGTAGATTATTCGGCGTGTATTTTATTCGGACTGTCACATACTTTAATATTGTTTATTGTTATTTTGATTCCTTTTGTTCACTATAGACAATAGTGAACATGATGTTTTGACGTGGACATTTTGTTCATTATAGAGAGGGTTGACTGTATTTACTTTAACCAATGACGGACAGCTTTTTACGATTACTTCAAGTCCTCCGAAAATATTTATTGATCAAAATAAAATCTACTATTAAGTAGAAAAGTAAACACCAGCCAATATACAATATTGAATATAGAAGATATGGAAAATGAATTATCTATTTCCAAAAATGTCACAATTTTAAAAATTGTACGATCATACTTAGTCGTAAATACCCGTTCCCATCCGAACACGGCAGTTAAGCGATTACAGGCTGTTCTAGTACTTGGCTGGGTGACCGCCTGGGAACAAACAGTGTCGTACGTTTTTTGTTCCTGTTGGGTGAAGAGTATGTTTAAGATTGTTGAGTACGGCAGTATTCGTGGAATTAAACTTGTCACCGTTTGACGTCCTAAGACATCAAGTCTGTCTGGTACGATATGTTTTAAAAGTGAATCCCCTATCTTCTTTGATTTACATTACCAATGAAACTTTTCATAATGCAAAATCTAGCCAAAAACAAATAAAGTTTTGTAAGCGACTGCTTATCCACTTCTCTTTAAATGGGGAAATCGGTCGATCTTAAGTGATAGAAAACTTTTTTGTTTTTGAAATAGAACAGAAGTTTCTCAGATTTATATGTTTTTTGAATGTATGTGATGTAGACTATTGATTACTTTCTTATTTACAAAGTACTTACCCTCCTATATTATACATCACAAACCCGAATCTTTTTCAGAATTTGGTCGACAATTTCAAAGTGCCATTTAAATAAACGTATTGCAGTTAATTCAGTTCAGAAATACCAAGGTCGCCTCAATTTTTTGCGAGACATGAGGTCACAAGAACAAGAAACAAAAATTCATATAAAACAATGTAAAGATACTAGTACAAAATATATAAAATTGCATTGGTACATACACCACAAAGAGCCGGAGTAAGAAAATTAACTTTTTGGGAAACTAAACCAGTATTCGAATTGTTTGAATGAGCTGCTCCCATTTCCCGCAGCAAGATAAAACGGTGCTATTTTTGTAATCAATGAACCATTATGTAATCAATGAATTGTTTTATTTGATTATTCTGTTTTATGTTGGAAAGTTCTTCGAACAATATCACAATATATGGATTTCATGAAAAATTGTTGAACGAATAATTTTTTAATGTAATATTATGTTTTTTGTATGAAAAGTAAGTTTTAAAAATGTTTAATAAGTTATTATGTTCTTTGAGTTTTATTTTTATTGTTTTAAAATTATTAATTTTGAATTTCAAGTATTTATATAAAATATTTTGTAATACAGTTAGGTAAATAATAATAATTTATTCCCCTTATAATTCTTGATTTTCTGAACTGCATATTCTTCAAACAAATCAACAAGATACAAAACTTCATATCTGAAACAGAGGCAACATCCTCACCACATACATAATAAATCTCATTCTGCTTTTCTTTCATTCTCTTAACATAGGAATCAAAATCAGTCATTCTGTTCTTGATTTATTCGATTTGAACATGACAAGCTCAACAAGTCTCTCCTGATTTGTGGAATCCTCATGAATACCAAGCTTGACGCTCTTGTGGTACTGCTCGTAAAATTTCCCATACAACTCTTTATTTTATTTCATTTCCAAAAACATGTCCAAAGCATTTTTAACAATGTTCTTTTGATAACTTTAAGGACTGTATTGCTCTGCCAACATCTCTTTTGAAAGGTTGAGAGCAAATCGTTGCTATCCATCAACCCTTTAAAAAGGGACAAGATCAAGACATTCGTCCATTATAAAGACTCGTCGGACATACAACTTAATTCCAGATTTCTTTTTCTTCGTCTCAAAAAGGTCAAAAGGAGCCCTCTTAAACGAAAATTCTACTGCTTTACTTAAATCTATTGATTTGCTTCATACTCAAGCTGCTGTACAAAGTGGATTCTCTGTACCAAATATTTCCAAGTTTATTTCTGCCATTAATACTATTGTGGCCTGCGCTCTTGATGTTGAAATCGATGAGGCCGAGAATACATCCGAACAAGTCGCGCCTGTTGCTGTCCATGTCAAAGAACCATCTCAACTTGAGGAAGTTGATTTGTTAGTTACTCTGTTTTCCTTGGTTCTTTGATTTTGATTAAATCTACTTCTTAGTTTTGAAAAAAATTAGGTAAATTTTGAGTAATATTATCGTAATTATTTCATTATATAAGTTACTTTCTGGTCAAGTTTTTCTTTTCAAAATGATTTCTAATATTTTCTAAATACATAATTTGATAATTATAACATGCAACAAAAGTTTTTATTCCGCATATCTTTTAATGTCTTTTGAAAGGACTCTGATTTGAAAATGAGTGTACAGCCTTGTTATAATAGCAAACTGGAATTTCCAAAATTTCCAGCGACTTTTTTTCATTTGTGTCTATCATTTTAAAAAGTTTTTTAATGATGGTTCTACAATCCAGTGTGTGCTGGGATTGTTTGGTCTTGTAGTCTTACGTTTGTTTTTGTGGATAAACCACCTTCATATAACTTGAGCGGTCTTAATTTATTTTGACTAGAAAAGTGAAGACCCTTCAAATCGTCTGCTTTCTCGAATAAACAAACATTAGGCTAGCCCATTGGAGATCAAAGAGACAAAACTAAGCCAATCAGCAAAATAGGGCGCCAGGAGGTGTTCAAGGTTACTAGACCATTTAACTCCAAACAGAACTCGACCTCTCACAATGATTGGTTTAATCATTAGCGTTTGATTGCAATTTGATTGTAAGTAGGTCTGCCGTTGAATGATATGGTCTGAAGAATAATAAAAAATTATCTTTAATTTACAAGAAGTTGGAAGTGTAAAACAATTAGAATTCGCCAGTGGATACATCACAAATAGCATACGAATTACCTCGCAAAATTGCTATAGATATTCTTTGGTACGGCCAGCTGGTTTCCTGGTTTTCCTGGTCTAAGGGCATCGAGGATTACATGACACCTTGTCAATACTCAATATCTAGCGGTGGAGAGACAAGAGGACACTAGTAAAGTCTTGGGCGGGAGTATACGAGTTTTGGCTCTCAGGTCTCCTCACTAACTCGAGGAGAGACAATAAGTGTTAGTTGATAACACGAATGTCCAGGAATGTTAGATTATATGTCGTAGTAATAATCGCAGAAGTACAGCGATTTAAGAGTGGAATATACAAAAATTAATTACGAGTTCATTATGCACTTGATTCGACTGATTTCATCTTGGTTATTCCATTTAAATGAGTACCACATTTTCATCGCAAATCCTGAACAAGTTGGCCTAGACATGCCTGAAATATATTTACCAAAGAGTGGGGAGAATATTGTATTCGTCTGTCTCAGTGACGTGCATCTCGAATCCAGGGAAAGTAGATGTAATATAGTCACTTACTTTGTATCCTTTCAGCTCATCAAGTCTGACTGAAATAATTTCAAAATCGTCCCGATTTCGTTTTGATTTGTTCGAGTAATAAAAATATTTCTAAGAGTCACGAGGATTGTTATTGTAGCCATAATCTGGACCATAAATGAATTTGCGGTTTATTTTTTTCTCTCTAAAAGTGACTTTTTAAAACAAACATTTCTAATTTGAAGTGAAACAAATCACCGTACGTGTATTCTGGCGTTTTCACGTAAAAATATTCGTCCGGAAATAGTTGTTCTAACTCGTCTATTAGTTCTAATATGAAAGTTGTGGATTTTTTTATTCGATGGTTGATACTTCCGTCGGATAATACTATGTCTGGGTATTCTTTGCGCAACGGGAATAAATCAACTGTTATATTAGTGAGACTTTTACCAAACAAACTAAACTGAGGGATGACCCTAATCCCTCTCAAGGCCGCATATTGAACAATCTCCCTGATATGATGTGCCGTATAAACCAATTCCTCACTATAGGCTCCGTCATGAATTAATCCACCAAATATATACTTTGCTCATGTTTGGGTGCACTGTGCTCTCGTAGGGGACTGATTTATTTCCAGTAATAGTCCAATGAAGTGCATTTAGCTTATTGTAGGCCATTGCGTCCTATTTACTAATTTATCATTCCTCGACCAAGTTCTGCATGATCACCTCCTTGGGGATATATCGCAAAGATGTGTTCAAATGGAGTCTACGATAAGAATAGCGAGGTTTGTCTTCTATTTTGGCACTCGGAACAATAAACTGGACATGAATTGCAAAGGTACTCACTTCTCCGATATCCGAACGACAAATCAGTTGGCTAAATGTTTCTAATCCTTTCAAAATCCCCCAAACAGTATTGGATGACACGTGTACAGTACCGCTCAAATGTTCGGACCACCCTATTTTTCTCAATTTCCAAGTCAATCCTAAATTATTTTTATACGGTTCTTTAGAGAAACTTATTAGATAAGCTTAAATACATTATTCTATTCTAAAATTTTCTTTAAATATTTTTGTTTGGCGCCAATTGAATATAATTGATTTTTGACTCGATCATATGTTCCGGACCAGTTGCAATCATATGTTTCGAACCAGTTAAATCTCTTTAAATTTAAATAATTTTTGATTCAATTAAAAACAAAAGACTAATAAATAACAAATGCGAATAAATGCTGTTATAAACGAACAACGGAGGAAATATTAATTATTAACTTTTTATAAGTTTAATAAATTTTCGGTTTTTTTTAAACTGGTCCGGAACATATGATCGAGTATAAAATCGATAATTTTAAAATTGCGCCAAACATGAATATCTGTCCAAGTTTTTAAAATAGAATAAATGTGTTTAAGCTTATCTAATAAGTTTCTCTAAAGAACCGTATAAAAATAATTTAGGATTGACTTGGAAATTGAGAAAAATAGGGTGGTCCGAACATTTGAGCGGTACTGTATAGTCCCAGTTTCGATGTTGAGATGATCTACAGCTAGATGATTACATTCCAAACATGACTCGTCCATGTTCATGTAAGGAATTGACTCGCATTTCCCTGGCATATCAATACTCACGGTCGAGATTTGTCCATTTTGTGACCCAGAGAGGTCGTTTGGTTTGCATTTTAGTCGGGTGTTCAAGACAATATCTTCATAACGAGAACTGGCAGATTGCAGAATTGGACAGCCTTGATTATAGTTCAGTTGGAAATTAAAGTAAAATCGTACGACACAACCCAGACAGTAGGAAAAAATTGCTTAAATAATTAGCGTTTTCAGCACGCTGTTCTGTTTTTTTCTGGATGAAAGTTCATATTTATCACCCACAAAAACTTCCTCTTAACAATGATTCGATTCGTCGAAGAATTGATGAAATGGGTGATAATGTAAAAAAAATTTTTATTGAAAGACTGAAGCGAAGTAAGTTTTCTTTACAAAGGGATGAAAGAGTCATTGTAGATAGTAAAGCTGTTTTAATGGGATTTGGGAGGTTATTTTCGAATTTTTAATAACATTCAGGTATTTCGATAATGAATGTGTATTAAATGAGGAAATAATTGGAAACCTGTACAAATTCAGTAGTCCGAGAAGAGATAATTGAAATATAATGATGAATATATTCACAGATTTCAACAGGGTGGTATCTCGAAATTTTGGCAATCAAAAAAGATCTACAAATGAAATTTATGGAAGGAAATGAGAAATGTATTATTGACATAAAAACTAGAATTGGAAAATTAACACCGAAAATAGTTAAGTTCCAGCGGCGAGGACGCAGTGTGCGTTGCCCCGAACAATGGCCAGGCCGATTAAAAAAAAAAAATTCTCAAAAAAAAAAATTTTTCCAATTCTAGTTTTTTATTAAAAAAAAAAAAAAAATTATTGACATTCTCCACCACTTATTTAGTTGATAATAATTTTTAATGAAAATTCAATTTTTACATTTGATTTATTGTTTTATATTTTGATTTTTAAGTTATATACAAAAACAACCAATTAATGAATAATGCACAAAAATTTTTAAATTGTATGTGGACAAGGGGTCGATAAAATATCTAAGGGGGCGATGAACCAAAAAAGGTTGAGAATGCCTTGTGTATACCATACACTGTATACTAACGTTACTGCAGTTGAAAAACTCGCAGTTGGATTTAGGTGTAGTAGTACGTAATCGCATGCTAGCAGGCCTTGGCTGTAGTTAGACTTTATCTCAAACAGAATAAACCGCTTAAGGAAAACATCTTTATAATGGATATCATTTCCTTTTTATTAAATTCTGTAGTTGAATGGATTAAAATCAAAATGTGATTTTCATTAATTCTATCCATATAAAATGTCTTAATATTAATGGTTTTTATGACTTTTAGACAAATTAAATTTAGAACAAACCAAAAACAAAGTCAATTAAGCCTTTTCAGCCTCGAAATATGTACGCCAGTTAAAATGTTTCCTTTATAGTCTTCAGGAAGATATAAATCTTTGTGAACAGTGACGACATAATACACTGTAGCATCTAGCCCATCATATAGAGGCAGTTTGGTCGATTTGCGTCTAAGATCTATTAAGTCAGCAATGTGTCTATCACGCGGTCTATTGGAGATTATACGAGTTATTTTTGACTAACAAATGTCAAAAAACTACCTGACAAAATGAACATTTTAAACTAATGTGAGCAACCTCAGTTCGGGTAACATCGTAATAACGATTACGAAGCTTTTTAAATAACGATCTCGCCAAAAATAATCCATATTATGTTCTGACTGTACTTGGAACATTAGCTTATATTCATCGGCCGCAAAAAAACGAGGTTCAGAATGTAAGTTTTTCCATCTTAAAACCGGATCAGATTCTAAATTTCTTTTTTTTCTTATTGACATCTTTAAAAAAGACGGATCGCAATCAGAATTAAGATAATCCTTAATTGATGTATTTCATGCAAAAAAAGCTTCACTAAAACCATGCCGCAATTTTATTATTATTTTTATTTATTTATTTATTTAAAGACCAAAGACGGGTAAGCCAGTTAATTATAATAATCCCCGTGATCGCCGATCCAAACGAGGGAGATCCTACTGAAAGGTTCGATCCTGCCCGCATGATCGGCCTAAGATGACGATGTCCCAGGGTCTGAGTTCTAGAACTCCTTTTTCGGTAGGCATTAAGTGCCTCCTGAGCGTTTCCATATCCGATTGGAATTTTCCAACTGACATGGTGGACCCCATAACGCCACGCTAAGACCGGAAGGAAGGTTACATTTTATTTGAATAAAAAGTAGTCGGTCTATTCAACGGCGTGTTCCATTGAATAACGGTGAAAATAATTATTTTATTTAAAAGTTAATTTAAG
The DNA here is from genome assembly GCF_006345805.1 of Octopus sinensis. NCBI lineage: Eukaryota > Metazoa > Mollusca > Cephalopoda > Octopoda > Octopodidae > Octopus > Octopus sinensis. The sequence goes on along the minus strand of NW_021832528.1, from coordinate 172,176 downwards.
GTTAAAGAGTATGTCATTCAGGTATTATGTCACATGGGCGACTATGTCGCTATGGGCAGCCAGTCCTTTTACGTGTTTCTATGGAAACCGCAGAAAAGGTATTAAATATTGAATATAGCAATTTATATATGGAAGAGTGTAGATTAATCAATTATTCTAATTTAAAATTACATTTGAATTATCTTTTAAAAATGGCTTACCCAAAAGTATATTAATTTTAACAGCGTGGTTACTCACACTTGTGATGTCTGGGTTTAAGTGTTACGTCAGAAATATTAACGAATACAATCAAATTAAGGAAGCGTTAATCGGGATATTCCGGAGGATATGAATGCTCGAAGCAAACACCGGTTGGCCAAAAAGGCTTCCAATTTTTGTCAAAAATGTCTGAAGAATCGTCAGCAGAAACATCATTTAATTTCGAGTTAGGGTTTGGGTTAAGGTTAGGGTTAGATTTTGAATATTTATGTGTCACTTGCCAACGTTAGGGTTGGGTTAAGGTTAGAGTTAAAGTTGTTACAAACTTTGCAAAAAATTTGATGTAAATTATAATTTGCTAATGTTGCAATTTATATTATCAAAAATAAAAATAATTCACATTATAATTTGCTAATGTTGTAAATAATTTTACTATTTTAAAACAAGCATGGTTCAATATAAAACATCATTTTCTCAAAAATTTAAAGTTCAATCATTAGTTCGGATCGTTTGCCTTTATATTAGTTGGCCTTTTAGTAAATATTTGCTATGTAGTTGCCATGGAAACACGTAAAGGCCAGGTTGCCCATAGGGGTCTGATCACCCATGTGACATATTATTTCATTGATGCTAATCCGACCGTTCTCCGCTAGAGGTTAATCTCCTCCTTTTGGAGGAGGAAGTAATCAACATCACTCCCTGATCCTCTGTCTCCAAGTTAGTTACGACTCCTTTTCCCACTCGCCATATTATCTTCGTACAAATGACTTGCTTCAATTAAGGGGCAACTGGCTGAATTTATCTCCTCATCAGTGATTTTAATCCGTGTCTGTGTTCAACAATCATACTCTCCAGTGTTTTCTTCAACACAATTGACTGTATATAAGACTGAGTTCCGTCCTCGATAACCAACTTTTGTCGCATTTTTGAACCTTTGATTAGTGGAACGTCTCATCTATGACTCCAAACAATGTCAGAAGTCGATCTTCCTTCACGAAAACCGTTTATTTCCAACTCCAATTTCCTATGATGGCCAGTAAATGCTGCAATTCCTTTTCTTTTTGAATTAAACAATTTCTTGAAATGGACGATTTTTGCGGAATCTGCGATTCGCCTGTCATTTCCGTCATTTATAAATAAAAGTTTCTGTGTTTAAGTCTCAGTAGTACTCTAATCACTTCATAGTACCTACTATTCTCATTCAAAGCTTCCATTGCCTGGATCTATATCTTAGTCTCGTTCTTGACATAGAGAAAACACATTTTGTGATTTTATACTTTATATTTATTCTTTCGCGGCTAAGATTTTCGTTGATGTGTTTGTCATCCGTATTTAAATATTGTAGCCAAATAAATTTTTGTTTATTTACAAGGAGTGACATCTCAGTTGTTCCACTCGGTGATGTCTTATCAATTTCTGTATATATTTGTCCGCTGTATTGATTTTTACATTTGCTTTCAGAGTTTGGGGATTGGTTGATTTGTTTCTAGATACTTATCAAGTAATTATTGTTGTAATGACAGTCCATTTATGTTGAGTTTTCTCCTTCTGTAAATAACATCTGCCTCTTTATATTAGTTTTGTTCCTGATTAGATGTTTGACATTCTGTCGATGACCGTTTTATGGTCACTGTCGCTAATTTACCCCCCATATGATCTTACGTCGGTAAAAAGAGTTTTGTTTTTAGCTCGACAGATTATGTAATCAATCTGGTTGTAAATATTTATAAATTCAAAGAATATCTTAAATTCTAGTATTGCATCTCACAAATACATTCAATCACTATCAGAGCTAATTCTAAAAGCCAGGAATTGAAAAAGGAAAACTAATTCTGAAGGGATTCATCATATCGTAAAGGACCATTATTTCACAAGTTTTCACAATCACCTCAAGTCCTCAGAATATATTCATGTCAGTTAATGTAACTTATAAATAACTAAAGAACCAAAAAACAGTTCCCAAAAGTGGGCAAAATGAAAAATGTTTTATTTTTCACATCCAATATCACAATTTTCAATGTCGAAATAATTAAAACTGGGAAAAAAAATTCATGATTTTTCTTTTAAAATAGCTCTTAACTATTTTTTATGATCCATTAGAATTTTACTGGGGCCGCCTTGGTCTGAGATCCTGTTCCGATTTTGCTCTTCCGGCTTATCTGTCCTCTCATTCTGCCTCCCGCACTCTCTCAGGTTGAGACACAAATTTTTTGCATCTCCACCTTGTAATTTGATTCCACAATTATTCTTTATTTTTTAAAATAAAATTGTGTTATAAAGAATAGAAATGTTTATTAAAAATATGATGAAATTCAATAAATAAAAATCACGGAGAAAATAATTTTTCAAAAATTTCAAAATAAGTGGAATAAACAGATTGAAGGAATAAATTCACAAATATTACAAAATGATGAAATTTCAGATAATTTAACCATTAAAATTTTCCCGCCAAATTAATTTTAAAAATATTTGACTCGATCATTTCTGGTTGTCGTCGTCTTATGACTATTCACAAAATTATCAAATTATAAAGACAAAGATATCACGACCACAACAACAGCATAAAAACAATAATTTATTTAGAATATTTCAGTAAATAAAATAGTTTTTTTTATAAAATAAAAAAATCTAAATTAAAAAGAAGTCAACTACGTTCATTCAACCCACTGGAAATTACTTTTTACCTCTAGTGAGAATTTTATTTGAAAAATGAAATAAACAACAATTTTTGTAGATTCTTCCAGAAAAAGCGTTTTTCTACCAACAAACAACTATAATTGTACATCTCCTTTCATTCGCTATATTAGGGGTCTCCAACTTTTGACAACGCGGGCCGGATAGAATATTTGGTAGATGACCATGGGCCATAGTGTAAAATCAATTAGATTTAATAATGTTCCTAATTTTTTAACTACGACTAAGACAGAATAACAAAAAAGATTTAAACATTAGCTTTTAATGAGAATGATGAAACTGACTTTTCGTTTTATATATTTTATTGTAATCAGGCGTCAAGTCTGTTGTCCCGATTATCAAAAGAAAGTGTAAGTGCTCATCCGACAAGTTTGCTCGATATTTGGATTTTACATATTTTGTCACATGGGTGATCAGACCCCTATGGGCAACCTGGCCTTTACGTGTTTCCATGGCAACTACATAGCAAATATTACTAAAAGGCCAACTAATATAAAGGCAAGGAAGGAAGGAAGGAAGTTTTATTGGAAACAGAGAAGGGTTAAAGGTTAGGGGGGAGTTTGTATAATGAAACAATAGGACTACCCTATCGACTTCTTCCCAGAAAAAAAAAGAGACCCCCCCAAGTAAATTTTTTTTTTTTTTTTTTTTTTTTCTTTTCTACCTCTGCAGGTACGTCCCAGTGACAATTGAGTTGGATTTATAACCACTTATAGCTTTTTCGACAGTTTCACCGACCATGGAGGATTTACTTTCAAGCCACAGGGGGATTGGATCTTCAACTTTTTGGTGGTAAGCAAGCTTCAAAGCGAGCCTGCGAGACTTTTCAAATTTAGTTAAGATGGTGTCCTTCTTTTTAGAGAAGTACCATCCCTCTTTTCCGTATAGTAGTCCCGTAGGATCACCGTATTGAAAACGTAGAGGAAAGTATCAGGCTCCAAATTTAACTTCCTCAGGCAGAACAGAGCATTAGTTGCTTTCCTTTTACTTAATTTTGCGTTTTCGAGATAGTTTCCCTTTTCATCGATGAACAAGCCAAGATATTTAATTGAGTTTTGTCGAGGTATGTTCTTGATCAGGCACGGTAAATTTATTAAATTTCTGCTTTCTGTGATTCTCAGTAATGCGGACTTCTCACGCGCAATAATGAACATATTTTCATCGCACCATTGCTCCACTGTATTCATATATGATATAATCCTTTGTTCGGATAAGGCAGGTTTCGATGAAATGTCAAGGATTACAACATCATCGGCGTATATCAAAATTTCCGTCCGTGTGTTGACAGGAGACGGCAGATTGCTCATCACAATGTTGAATAATAGAGGACTGAGGACTGATCCTTGAGGGACGCCTCTTTTAAGTTTCAGTTCATCCGAGTCATAGTTCAGAAAGCTTATCACAGAGCGCCTGTCGCGGAGGAAGTCTTTTAGCCATAGGAATAGTCCTTTGTCTATGTGACACTTCGCCAGATGTCTAAGGAGACCGAGGTGCCAAACCATATCAAGGCTTTTGAGATGTCTAGAGACACAATTGTCAGACACTCTTTGAAATCCAGAGCCTTTACAATCGACGAATTGAGTGTATAAAGACAGTCAGCACAGGAACGACCCCTCCGAAAGCCCCACTGCACGTCTTTGAGATAACCATTTCTCTCGACGTGTTCAGAGAGTCGTTCAAACATTACCCTTTCCATTATTCGACTGATGGTAGGAATTAGGCTTATAGGCCTATAACTTGTCGCCAAGTAACCAGGTTTTCCAGGCTTCCGTATCATCCTTACCTCCGTCAGTTTCCATGAAGAAGGGACGTATCCCAAGCTCACACTGCGGGAGAAGAGACATCCCAAATATTCGTAAAGTTGCTTGGGAGCTTCTTTGAACATGCGCATGGTTATCTTGTCCTTTCCCGGAGCGTTATTTTTGGAGTATCTAACTGCATTTTCCACGTCTTTGCACGTTATAGATTCCGAGCACATTGGTAATGAGCTAAGATTGTCTTCCAACTCTTTTTCCATATCAAACAAAGCTGAATCAGATAGATTTGTATCCGGATTGACTTCTTGTATTCTTTTGAGACTATCAGCAAATATGTTCGGGATTTCTTCATGAGATGCAGGGGATCCATCTTGTTTTAGCAGTTTAGGTATAGTTTTCTCAGACGTCGAGGTTAATTTCGAGTAGACCTTCCAAAAATTTGGACTTCCTTTATGTAGCTTTTTGCACTCAGTATTCCATTTTTTATCCTTCGCCACCTTCGCCGATTTTCTTATTTCTTCCGTAATGGTGAAGATTTCACTTTCCAAAACGGACCGGTCACGAAAATCTGCGCAGCGCCGGAGTTTGTTCCTTAGACATTGTTTTTTCCTTAGTAGGATTTCAACATTCATGTTTGGCATGTGAGTTTTCCTATTGTTTGAGACGATTTTTGTAGAATATGTTTCCAGATAAGACTTTATGTATCCAATAAGGGAATTGCTAGACTTCTCGAGGTCCTCAGATGAAGAATTTTCGTCAAGTTTAGGAGCGAAATTGCTCAGATAAAGTGTAAAACATTTTCGGTAGTGTTCCCAGTTTATAGTCGAGAGGTTATATCGTATAAAAGTTGGTTTACCCTTTAAAGGTCCAAGGTTGAGTTTGTATAAAATTGGTAGATGGTCACTTCCAATATCATTTAAGGTGTACGGTTGTTCCATAAATTGAAGAGTAGACATAGAGACCAATGCTACGCCCAAATAGTCCCACCCTCCTGGTGAGTAATGATTTGGGGTTTTTGATGTGATGACCGAGAAACTGAGAGATTCTGAAAGCTTCTTAAGAATGATGCCATCCCTGTTGGTTCTCAGACAGCCAAAAGATGTGCATTTGGCATTTAGATCCCCGAGGAGTATTGACAAATGATTGTGTTTATCGGCAAAAAAGTCCTTGATAAGCGATGAATAATTGGAAAGGGATTTTGAGTACATCCCTCCGATTGTTACCCACCCTTTTTCCAGAAGGACGTCGATTGTGAGGAATTCACACAATTCCTCGGACACAATTTTTAGATTTTTCACCCTTAGAGTTGATTTGTAGTAGATAGAAGTGCCTGTTCCAGCGATCGAGCCCGGCTTCCACTTAATATCAAGGGAACGATAGCCATCCAAGTAGTAATCATCATGTTTTTTGATTTTTGTTTCGTTTACGATCAAAAGTCCACGGGGTTATGGGATAACATATCCTCAATCTCTGAACGCCTTCTCTTTAGAGAACGTGCGTTCACAGCGATAATAGACAGAAAGGGGCTCACGCCTGATCAATCCTTTCCCTCCAAGAGAAAGGGACAACAGATTGTTGATATCGAGGCCTTTTTCACCGCATATAGCGATTATTTTGCGAATCATAGAGGTAAGCTCAACGTCGATAGTTGGTGCTTTCCTCTTAAAGCGGGTTGGAGGCTCTGTGTGTTGTGTATTGGGAGGCAAAGTTGCGTCTTCACTAACATCTGTTTGCGTTGAGGAGTCAAAACAGCGGGAAATTGTGGGTTTTCGCCATACAGATTCAACGGCCTCCGCTTTTGACCATACAGTTTTTGAGTGTTCTGCTTTGGCCAGTCTGTCCCTGGCACTGAGCTGCTTTTTTAGTGTTCAGTGGCTGCCTTAGCTGAAGAGCAGCCACCGTAGCAAGCCAAATGCCCACTCAGACCGCAGTTTATACATTTTTTCTCAGTTTTTCCTTTAATCGGGCATATAAAGGCAAGGAAGGAAGGAAGGAAGTTTTATTGGAAACAGAGAAGGGTTAAAGGTTAGGGGGGAGTTTGTATAATGAAACAATAGGACTACCCTATCGACTTCTTCCCAGAAAAAAAAAGAGACCCCCTCAAGTAAATTTTTTTTTTTTTTTTTTTTTTTTTTTTTTTTTTTTTCTTTTCTACCTCTGCAGGTACGTCCAGTGACAATTGAGTTGGATTTATAACCACTTATAGCTTTTTCGACAGTTTCACCGACCATGGAGGATTTACTTTCAAGCCACAGGGGGATTGGATCTTCAACTTTTTGGTGGTAAGCAAGCTTCAAAGCGAGCCTGCGAGACTTTTCAAATTTAGTTAAGATGGTGTCCTTCTTTTTAGAGAAGTACCATCCCTCTTTTCCGTATAGTAGTCCCGGTAGGATCACCGTATTGAAAACGTAGAGGAAGTATCAGGCTCCAAATTTAACTTCCTCAGGCAGAACAGAGCATTAGTTGCTTTCCTTTTACTTAATTTTGCGTTTTCGAGATAGTTTCCCTTTTCATCGATGAACAAGCCAAGATATTTAATTGAGTTTTGTCGAGGTATGTTCTTGATCAGGCACGGTAAATTTATTAAATTTCTGCTTTCTGTGATTCTCAGTAATGCGACTTCTCACGCGCAATAATGAACATATTTTCATCGCACCATTGCTCCACTGTATTCATATATGATATAATCCTTTGTTCGGATAAGGCAGGTTTCGATGAAATGTCAAGGATTACAACATCATCGGCGTATATCAAAATTTCCGTCCGTGTGTTGACAGAGACGGCAGATTGCTCATCACAATGTTGAATAATAGAGGACTGAGGACTGATCCTTGAGGGACGCCTCTTTTAAGTTTCAGTTCATCCGAGTCATAGTTCAGAAAGCTTATCACAGAGCGCCTGTCGCGGAGGAAGTCTTTTAGCCATAGGAATAGTCCTTGTCTATGTGACACTTCGCCAGATGTCTAAGGAGACCGAGGTGCCAAACCATATCAAAGGCTTTTGAGATGTCTAGAGACACAATTGTCAGACACTCTTTGAAATCCAGAGCCTTTACAATCGACGAATTGAGTGTATAAAGACAGTCAGCACAGGAACGACCCCTCCGAAAGCCCCACTGCACGTCTTTGAGATAACCATTTCTCTCGACGTGTTCAGAGAGTCGTTCAAACATTACCCTTTCCATTATTCGACTGATGGTAGGAATTAGGCTTATAGGCCTATAACTTGTCGCCAAGTAACCAGGTTTTCCAGGCTTCCGTATCATCCTTACCTCCGTCAGTTTCCATGAAGAAGGGACGTATCCCAAGCTCACACTGCGGGAGAAGAGACATCCCAAATATTCGTAAAGTTGCTTGGGAGCTTCTTTGAACATGCGCATGGTTATCTTGTCCTTTCCCGGAGCGTTATTTTTGGAGTATCTAACTGCATTTTCCACGTCTTTGCACGTTATAGATTCCGAGCACATTGGTAATGAGCTAAGATTGTCTTCCAACTCTTTTTCCATATCAAACAAAGCTGAATCAGATAGATTTGTATCCGGATTGACTTCTTGTATTCTTTTGAGACTATCAGCAAATATGTTCGGGATTCTTCATGAGATGCAGGGGATCCATCTTGTTTTAGCAGTTTAGGTATAGTTTTCTCAGACGTCGAGGTTAATTTCGAGTAGACCTTCCAAAAATTTGGACTTCCTTTATGTAGCTTTTTGCACTCAGTATTCCATTTTTTATCCTTCGCCACCTTCGCCGATTTTCTTATTTCTTCCGTAATGGTGAAGATTTCACTTTCCAAAACGGACCGGTCACGAAAATCTGCGCAGCGCCGGAGTTTGTTCCTTAGACATTGTTTTTTCCTTAGTAGGATTTCAACATTCATGTTTGGCATGTGAGTTTTCCTATTGTTTGAGACGATTTTTGTAGAATATGTTTCCAGATAGATAAAGGCAAGCGATCCGAACTAATGATTGAACTTTAAATTTTTGAGAAAATGATGTTTTATATTTGAACCATGCTTGCTTTAAAATAGTAAAATTATTTACAACATTAGCAAATTATAATGTGAATTATTTTTATTTTTGATAATATAAATTGCAACATTAGCAAATTATAATTTACATCAAATTTTTTGCAAAGTTTGTAACAACTTTAACTCTAACCTTAACCCAAACCCTAACGTTGGCAAGTGACAACATAAATATATTCAAAATCTAACCCTAACCCTAACGTTGGCAACATAAATATCAAAATCTAACCCTAACCTTAACCCAACCCTAACGTTGGCAAGTGACAACATAAATATATTCAAAATCTAACCCAAACCCTAACGTTGGCAAGTGACAACATAAATATTCAAAATCTAACCCTAACCTTAACCCAAACCCTAACGTTGGCAAGTGACAACATAATATTCAAAATCTAACCCAAACCCTAACGTTGGCAACATAAATATTCAAAATCTAACCCTAACCTAACCCAAACCCTAACGTTGGCAAGTGACAACATAAATATATTCAAAATCTAACCCAAACCCTAACGTTGGCAAGTGACAACATAAATATTCAAAATCTAACCCTAACCTTAACCCAAACCCTAACGTTGGCAAGTGACAACATAAATATTCAAAATCTAACCAAACCCTACGTTGGCAACATAAATATTCAAAATCTAACCCTAACCTTAACCCAAACCCTAACGTTGGCAAGTGACAACATAAATATATTCAAAATCTAACCCAAACCCTAACGTTGGCAACATAAATATTCAAAATCTAACCCTAACCTTAACCCAAACCCTAACGTTGGCAAGTGACAACATAAATATATTCAAAATCTAACCCAAACCCTAACGTTGGCAACATAAATATTCAAAATCTAACCCTAACCTTAACCCAAACCCTAACGTTGGCAAGTGACAACATAAATATTCAAAATCTAACCCTAACCCTAACGTTGGCAAGTGACAACATAAATATTCAAAATCTAACCCTAACCTTAACCCTAACGTTGGCAAGTGACAACATAAATATTCAAAATCTAACCCTAACCCTAACGTTGGCAACATAAATATTCAAAATCTAACCCTAACCTTAACCCAAACCCTAACGTTGGCAAGTGACAACATAAATATTCAAAATCTAACCCTAACCCTAACGTTGGCAAGTGACAACATAAATATTCAAAATCTAACCCTAACCTTAACCCTAACGTTGGCAAGTGACAACATAAATATTCAAAATCTAACCTTAACCCTAACGTTGGCAAGTGACAACATAAATATTCAAAATCTAACCCTAACCTTAACCCAAACCTAAAGTAACCCTAACTCGAAATTAAATGATGTTTCTGCTGACGATTCTTCAGACATTTTTGACAAAAATTAAAAGCCTTTTTGGCCAACCGGTGTTTGCTTCGAGCATTCATATCCTCCGGGAATATCCCGATTAACGCTTCCTTAATTTGATTGTATTCGTTAATATTTCTGACGTACCCTTAAACCCAGACATCACAAAGTGTGAGTAACCACGCTGTTAAAATTAATATACTTTTGGGTAAGCCATTTTTAAAGATAATTCAAATGTAATTTTAAATTAGAATAATTGATTAATCTACACTCTTCCATATATAAATTGCTATATTCAATATTTAATACCTTTTCTGCGGTTTCCATAGAAACACGTAAAAGGACTGGCTGCCCATAGCGACATAGTCGCCCATGTGACATATTTCATTCTTGAAAATGTTTGTTCACAAGGTATGTTGTACCAAAAGTAGTTATAAATCCGCATGCGTATCGTTTCAAAATTGGAAACTGATCAGAATTTAAATATTTATAAAATTGAATAATATTCTGTTTTTCATATTTATCTTTTAGAATATTATCTGATTGGAGTTCAATTATTTCAAGTTGAAGATAACTTGGAATTGTTTCGGCTTCGCATTGAAAGAATCTTTAATGCTGTCAAGTGCTACGGACAAAAAGATTTATCTTATTGTGTTCGGGAATATGACAATTGTTGCTAAGAGGACCTCGCAGCTTGTTAAGTTTTTAGAGAGGAATCAACGTTTCGCTGTGCGTTATAAAATTCAAGGAAAACTACATTCCTAGACCTGCTTAATGATAAATTCAGGTCATAATTTAGTTAATATTTCCGTGTATTATCTGTTAGTTAGATACAATTTAATTAAATTATTAATGGATAATTTTAAAACAGTAAATTATATGGGTAATGGAAAAGTTACTAAAATTAATAAATAAAATCTCAACTTGACTTTGCTTTAAGGACTTTATCTAATACGTAATGGGTCGTATTCTAAATGTTAGAAATTAATATAAATAAAATAAAAATTTCTAAAAATTTTATTAGTCCATCTTCTGCTTTTTTTCCCCATCGGCGATTATTAAATAGAAAAAATGAGAAAGACAATCATTTTGATTTAACTACGCAAAATGCTATATTTATACCATTATTGGAAACATTAATTGTAATTGCTTGTGCAGCCAGGGAACGTTTATCAAATAGGAAAAAAATTAGTTATATCAATATAAGATTTTTAAAACATTCGGTAAAGACGCCGAAGGTTTTTAAATTTGATGGAATAAGTTCCGAAATGCGGCGAGTCAGGAAAACACAAGATAGATGAAAGAAACCTGAACAGAATGAACAATATCGGCCCTTCTTTCCTTTGTTAACCAAGTTGCAGATTATTCAGAGGGAAGTAGGATTGGTAGTGAACAGGCATGTGAAAGAAAATCGGAGCGAAAATGAAAAATTAATCAAGCAAATACCGTAAATAGTAATTATTTCCTTGATTAAATTTATGTTTTAAATAAAAAGTTATCCAATATTTGCAAATTATTTTTATTCCATATCAAAAATATAGGTGTTCATCTCGAATATTTACGTTTGTTTTTCGGGCATAATTGAATAGAAATCTGTTTAGTTGTGCTCATTTTATTACTGGTCGCGCCTCTTGCAATCCTGGTGATCTTTCCACGAGGCCACACAAGATCCAACTGGGCGGCAGACTGTTTTTGACGGGGCATTTGCAGTCGGACAGAAGTTCAGCTTGATAAGGTCTTCCGGAGGAGCTGGATCGGGGCGTTCATTATCGTGTAATCAACGATCGGTTAATTTGTGCCCCTTTGTTGAACCTTATCGATTCGCCTCCTGTTGGACCACGATAATCGGGGACCCCAGATGATTTTAGGCTAGATATTGAGGAGGATTTGTCCAATTAATTCTATTTAATTATGAAAATATTTAAGGAATGAATTTTTTAAATAATTAATAAATTCTTGTCCTACTAACCTATTAACTGTGCTGAGTTCTCTCCATAAATGTCAGTAAAACATTGACTTCCCTATTACAATCTGAGGCTAGTCAGATATTCTCTGGGGCTTTAAGATTAAGTATTAAAACATTTTTAACATTTAAAATTAAAGTTATCTTTATTAGTAATCGAATGAAAGGTTAAAAGTCTTATTAGCTATTTTAACTATAAAAGTGCCTGAATTATATAACTCCCAGTAAGTCCGATTATAAAGCCAAACATTCTATTACTAGCTACGTTTTTGGGTTTCTTTGTTGTATTTGTTGGTGCAGTCGGTAAAATGGCCGGATTTTGTGATATGCAATTTTCAAGTCCAATTTTTATATCCTCAATTGTCTGTTTTACGTTACTTTCATCAGTTAGGAAAAAATTTTTCGCCATATGAAGGTACCAGTCTTCAAAACACATGGACAATTGTTTTTTGTCGTCGCGTCTATAAGAGTTCAAAATCATACAAACTTTTTTTTAAGATTTATAGCATCTAATACACTTTCATCAACTCCAAATGATAGTAACAAATAATAAATGCTTTCCCTGGATATATAATCCTTAAATAGGTAATAAAATCAATACAATATTAGCTGGAAAGTTAATATTAGTATACGTTAAATATCCTGCAGATTCCAGATCTGAAGTTCCACTAATCATTAGCTTAGTTGAAATTTATACTATTTTATATTAATGTCCAATTTTTTATTGTTGTTTTTTAATACTACTGATATTTTGTCTATAATTAATTTAGTCATCTTATAAATCTTACACTTAGTTATCTGCTCAAAGCCTAGTTTGGTTCCCTTCAAAATTATATTTAAAATTTATCTCACTTGTCGTTTTCTTATTTTATGGTCTGTAAAGACTTTGGCTTCTCTTTTTGTATTAGCTAGAGTAGTGATTATCCCAAGTTTAACTAAAAATTGTTGCATTGTTGGTTTAAGCGGAGATATATTATCATTATATTCTATCAACGTATTAGAATACTCAATTACTTTGAAGTTCACTTCCAGCAACTAATCCAGCGACATTTATACTTAAAAAATTAGTAAATATATATATTATTGATTTAGGTTTGTTGTCCTGAAATTAATTTTATTAAGTTTTTACACGATAGATTGGGGGAAAAAGACCATTAATCGTCATACTGATCACGCTATCAAATGTTCTAATTGAATTAAACAGTCAGATTTACAGATCTAATTTCAGGTTCATTGTATTTCCGTTTGCGTTTTTTGTAAAAAACATTTCCATTTTTTTCAACTTATCGCGTTCTTGATTGAACACATTTGGAATAAAGAGAAGTGAGATTACGAACATGACTCGCCACTGACTGCAGAAACTCAATTTATATTGCAATAAGAACGCAATTTAATTAGAATTCTTGACATAATTTCTAAATAAATCATTTGATTTTTTATACTGAAACATATATAAACATCAGTTTAAAACTATCAAAACCTTTTATTAACAATTAAATTTTATGAGTTCAAACTAAAATCTTCTTTAAGAAACAGTTGATAAATATCTTTTAATAAAGTCTGTCAAATTCAAAAATGCAGGAATTTTAAATTTCTTGGTAAAATATTTATGTTATATCCGAATATTTTTTAATTTGACTGTTATCTAAAAACTGAGATTTTGTCAAAAAAATTAACACCAAACTAAATTTAATAATTCAAAAAACCAGGCCACTCGTCCTACTCTGTTTCATGTTGAAGGTTCTAGAAAAAGTTGTATTCTGGAAGATAAAATGTATCTCCACTACATATCATGTCACCGTCCATTCAATATACCACGCCGTTGAATCGACCGACTAATTTTTATGAAATAGATGGCAATCGAATTATTTTAAGTTAATAGATAATATTATAACTAATAAAAAAATAATTATTTCAAATTGCCGCATGGTTTTAGTGAAGATTTTTTTGCAAGAAATAGAACAAATTAAGGATTATATTAATTCTGATCGCGATTCAACATCTTTTAAAGATGTCGACACGAAAAAAAGATACAGACTAAGAAAAATTTCGAATCTATTCCGCTTTAAAGACGGAAAAACTTACATCTTACATGAAGATACTGAACGTCGTTTTTTTGCGGTCGAGGAATATGAGCTAAATTAAAACACATCGAGGTTACCTATTATTAAACATCGTCAGTCAGAACATAATATGGATCACTTTGGAAGAGATCGTCTATTTGACAAACTTCGTAATCGTTATTACGATGTTACCCGTTCCGAAGTTGCTCAGATTGTATCAAAATGTTCATTTTGTCAGGTATTTTTTTGATCTATATTTGTCAGTCAAAGAAATTGATGGCTACAAAGCCTCAAATAACTCCTATAATCGCTAAGAGACCTCGTGACAGATACATCGCTGATTTGATAGATCTTAGACGTTACTCCTCTCTAAATGATTCTTTTTGCTGGGTATTACATTCGATTTATATTTTTAGATTTTAGTAATTATAGACTCTTTTTCCAAGTATGTTGTTGTAGAAATGGCAAAAACGAAGACAGCTGAAGAAATAACAAGTCTATTCCAGCGAGTTGCTTATGACAACATTCTTGTGGCAGCGGACAAAATGATAAAGAGACGAAAGTGGAAATACGACGAAGATGCGATAATTGAGGGAGATCGGGTGATTTTAAGAACTGATTCGGACGCAAATCGACCAAAGCTGCCTTTATATGATGGACTAGATACTACACTTTATTATGTCAGAACCGTTAATGGAGATTTGTATGTTCTAGAAGACGATAAAGGGAACATTGTAACTGACGTACATATTTCAAGATTGAAAAAGCTTAGTTGACTTTATTTTAGAAATTTTTTTTACGAATATAAAGTTCAAAATCTGGTTGATTTTTAAAAATAAAGCTTGGTAAAGTTAAGGCCTAATAGGGGTTTTTGTCAAGTTAGAGTTGGTTTTAAAAATTAGGATTTAGTAAAAATTTGAAATTAATTGGATTGGTTACAATTAGGGTTAGGGTTGGGTAAGTTAAGCGTTAGGGTTTGGTTAGGGTTAGGGTTAGCTTTTAGAATTAGGCTTAATTATGTTTAGCGTTAGGGTTTGGTTAGTATTTGGGTTGGCTTTTAGAATTAACTTAATTATGTTTAGTGTTAGGGTTTGGTTAGTGTTAGGGTTGGCTTTTAGAATTACGCTGATATTGTTAATTTAACTTAGTAGTTTTTTTAAATAAAAGTAATTTTTTAATTAATTTGTAATGGATAACCACTAAAATTAATAAAAATACGTTTATCAAATAGGAAAAAATTTAGTTATATCAATATAAGATTTTTAAAACATTCGGTAAAGACGCCGAGGGCTTTTAAATTTGATGGAAGAAGTTCCGAAATGCAGCGAGCCAGGGAAAAACAAGAGAGATGAAAGAAACCTGAACGGAATGAACAATACGGCCTTTCCTTTGTTAACCAAGTTGCAGATTATTCAGAGGGAAGTAGGATTGGTAGTGAACAGGCATGTGAAAGAAAATTGGAGCGAAAATGAAAAATTAATCAAGCGAATACCGTAAATAGTAATTATTTCCTTGATTAAATTTATATTTTAAATAAAAAGTCATCCAATATTTGCAAATTATTTTTATTCTATATCAAAAATAGGTGTTCATCTCGAATATTCACGTTTGTTTTTCGGGAATAATTGAATAGAATTCTGTTTAGTTGTGCTCATTTTATTACTGGTCGCCCCTTTTGCAATCCTGGTCATTTCTGTGTTTCTCTGGCGAATATATTTTAAGTGTACAGTGTAAGTGATCAAAATTTTTTTAGGGAAATACGGTTCCCGTCAAAATTTTTCATCAATATCAAAATATAGTGGTTATTTGAATCGCAATGTTATTTTTAGCAAATAGACGAACAATGATCGTAATATAAGAACATATGGATGTTTTCATTTTAATAATTAATTGACGTTTCTAATTTTAAACTCTCTCGCCTTTCGAATTATACCAAAAAACTTCAAATTTATAATCCGCAAGTTCAATTTTATAATTGGCAACTTCAATTTTATAATTTGCAATTTAACTAATCAAAAACGTATAAAATTATAGAAAAAAATGAGCGTTATTTTTAAAATTGGACGTTCTGCATTTGAATTGCACTTGGAAGTTTGCGCTAAATATTAGTTATAAATGCAACACATTTTGAACAGCTATTAGTCCAATGTTTTCCTCAATAATTTTTTCAAGACACCATAAGCGAGATTTTTTTGTGTTGAGTCCGTTTGATTATTTTCTAAAATAGATGGAAGATGAGTTGATAAATTTTTTTTTCACTCATGCCTTTGAAATTGACCATGCATTTTCAATAGGATTTATCATAGAAGTATATGGTGCCAATCGAAGAATTTGATGCATTGTGAACTTTTCTTCACGGAGGATTTCTTCCAGTTGTGAATGGCATGAGGCATTGTCAATTATAACTACGTCCCCGGAGTTGTTTATTTCATAGACCTCGCGAAGACAGTTTCTGACAAACTCATAGCTCCAATAAAATGGATATCTGGACCTTTTGAAGTCGATGCAATAGACAATGCACGTGATCCAACTTTTAACCATCCTTTTGAGTAATTAATTAAAAAATTTACCTTGGCCGTCTGTGCACCTATCGCTCCAGAGATCACAGGGAATTTATATTCCTTATTCAGAGGATCTCGCTGGCTGTTTTACGCGGGAATTGTTTTTCAATCCTACGAGCCAGTACTTAATAGCTAGATTTGTTTTTTTAACAATTTCTATTTTGAAAAAAAAGTTACCTTTTGAACGACAAATATGCAAGTTTAAATTTGTTTTGTCAGCAAATTTTTACTCGGCATCAAAAAATTTGATTAAATACGGCATATTTCATAATTAAGGTCGACATCGACCTTTTCATAATTAAATTCAATTTTATTTATTTATTAGGCACACATTGATAATTTTGAAAATTTGTCAAGAACACAGATTCGATATTAATTCAGATTTTGCTTCTAAAGTCTAAATTATTTTCCTAAAACGTCATGCTGAAGAATATTTGCAGCTAAATAAACCAATTGCTGTCGGTTTAGACGAAATGCAAAATGATTCTACAAAGATTAGTCATTCTGTAGAAATTTGGAAGGAACTTGAACCGACTTATGAATTTACGGCTATTTTAGAAAAAGTGAAAACTCGAGCTGATCAAGCATTAACATTTTTCCACTTACTTGTGAATCTAATGGAGGAAAATCTCTTTCAACTGTAGAGATTGACTTTGCTTTGAAATATTATGCTTAACATTATGAATATGCTCTCGCGACTCAGACCAAAATTTAAGCAATACATTTTCGCTTATGAAAATCTGATTTAAATCAAAAATGTTTCTCGGAGTCAGGCTTTTTCAGCTTTGGCTTTCCTGTTCCCGCCAATGATGTACATGTAGGAAGAATTGAGGTTGTTGTATAAATCTGTGATGGTGGAGTAAAATTCATCAAGTTCTTTCGGGTTACAATGGCTCTGACACACGTTTGATTCGGCACACATTGATAATTTTGTCGGGGTTGGTCCCTCATTTGAGTCGGAAT
Organism: Octopus sinensis; assembly: GCF_006345805.1. Classification (NCBI taxonomy): domain Eukaryota; kingdom Metazoa; phylum Mollusca; class Cephalopoda; order Octopoda; family Octopodidae; genus Octopus; species Octopus sinensis. The sequence goes on along the minus strand of NW_021832528.1, from coordinate 154,638 downwards.
ACCGCTGTCCTGTCCATAACGAACCACACCCGGGATACGTGCTTTTCCAATTTTCGGTGGAAGGTCGATGGGATGATAGCGCATTTTGCTGTAATTGAGCTTGAAATTCATCATTAGAAAAAGTCAATTCCATTTGCACTGACCAAGTGTTACTTGAATTAAGTCTCGCATATTAACAATAATTCTGTCTGACTATACGAGAATATATTTCAGGAATACGTCAGGGAAAGACAACTCGTTAATGTCTAGCTATCTATGCATATCCAATGCTTGTTGAAGCTCTGGGTCAAACATCTGAAGGACCACACCGATAGGGAAATTGTCCATAGAACACTGGAGTCTTTCGTAGAGGCAAGTGTGGTCATGGTCGGGACATCGTGAAAAGATGCCTCGACTGTTGAGAAGTGTCGGAATCACCTGAACGTGTTAGTTAATTGGTTAAGACGGTGATTTTGTTTGGCTTAAATAATAATAATAATCTGGTTTTGTAGGGCTTGGAAAATTAAATACATTACGCAGTAAGCGATGTAAAGTTGACAATCTGTAGCGGCGGGTTCGGAAAAGCGATGAGGAGAAAATATACTTATTATAACGCCTTTAAGTGAGAGCATGTCTTTTGTCTGAGGTGTTACATGACATCTATTCAAAACTTCTCTCAACATCGCTTCGAGATGACTCCTAAATTGATATTGTTGAAAAACTATACCACTTTCAGTTCAATTCTGACATTTTTATATCAATTTTAACCGAGCAATATTCAATTTTGACACTTATTTCATCAATTTTTACATTTTTGTGTTAATTTTGACTTTTGACGATTTGTCATTTATTTTATACTAGCTCGGCAGCTCGCTTCGCTCACCGCGACCTAGCTCCTGCGGAGGCCTGTTTCATCAAACAACTATAAGTTTATGTAGATGTATAAAACTACCTGGTTAATGTAACCCTATTCTATCGCCTGTTGATAAACGATGTTTGTCGTCCGTCCTTCCTTGGCATATATGAATAAATTTTCTCTTCTGCCTACCCTCGAGCATCCCACATACAGCTGTCCATGTGAAAAGCACTCACTCTAAAAATAACCCAACCACCTTTAATGACTGTCCCTGGGCCTTGTTTATTGTCATTGCAAACTTTTTTTTTCATTTTTGTGGTTTATTTTTTTTTATATTTAATTTTTTCATTTTTCCTTTGTAATTTCCTTTTTTTTCTTTTTTTATTTTTTTGTTTTTTACTGGCGGAAATGGGGCAGGGGGAGATGCGGCAGGCAGAGATGCGGCAGGCAAGAAAGCGACACACAAAAAAGCGACGCACAAAAAAGATTTAATTAATTACCTTATTAAGCTGACCGTTTTTTCTTCAGCTTCGTTTTTCCTCCTTCGGTTATCTATTTAAAAAATTATTTTTGAATAATAAAAAAATTTAGGAAAAGAGGCATACCGAAAATAAATTCTATCTTTACGAAAAACTCAAGTAAATAGTTAATATTTTTACGCAAATTCTTCTGATTGCGCTGTCAATTGGTGGTAAATTGTGTTAATGATTGTGCTAATGTGGTTTCTTTCAACTATCAAAGTGTTTTAAAAATCTGTTAATTGCACACTCTATTCAAGGTCGTGCGTCAATTGGTGGTAAATTGTGTTAATGATTGTGCTAATGTGGTTTCAACTATCAAAGTGTTTTTCAAAATCTGTTAATTGCACACTCTATTCAAGGTCGTGCGTCAATTGGTGGTAAATTGTGTTAATGATTGTGCTAATGTGGTTTCAACTATCAAAGTGGTTTTTCAAAATCTGTTAATTGCACACTCTATTCAAAGTCGTGCAATCTGTGATTGCACATTCTGTCAAAGTCAAATATGATAATAGCTTTAATTTTGATTCATGGTCGATAATGATATATGCAATTAATTTTAAAGAGAAAAACATAGGATGAATTGAATTTCTTTATCGCGAATAATTGGGAGTTCATCATTGTTAATATTCTCGCTGTCGTTTTCATCAAGGATATTCTTAATACGTGAGATTTTTGCCTTGAAGGTTTTAATGGACCTCATCATGAATGTCGAGGACATTCGCGTTGTTCATTTTAATCAAAATGCAGAAAATAATTTTTTGATTTTTTGGGGGGAAGGTTTTAAGGACTTCATCATGTAAGTCGAGGACATTGTAGTTGTTCATTTTAACCAAAATGCAGAAAATTTTTTTTAATTTTTTTTGGAGGGGAAGGTTTTAAGGACTTCATCATGTAAGTCGAGGACATTGTAGTTGTTCATTTTAACCAAAATGCAGAAAATTTTTTTTTAATTTTTTTGGGGGGGAAGGTTTTAAGGACTTCATCATGTAAGTCGAGGACATTGTAGTTGTTCATTTTAACCAAAATGCAGAAAATTAAATTTTTTTTTTTTTTTTTTGGGGGGGAAGGTTTTAAGGACTTCATCATGTAAGTCGAGGACATTGTAGTTGTTCATTTTAACCAAAATGCAGAAAATTTTTTTTAATTTTTTTTGGGGGGAAGGTTTTAAGGACTTCATCATGTAAGTCGAGGACATTGTAGTTGTTCATTTTAACCAAAATGCAGAAAATTTTTTTTTAATTTTTTTTGGGGGGAAGGTTTTAAGGACTTCATCATGTAAGTCGAGGACATCGTAGTTGTTCATTTTAACCAAAATGCAGAAAATTTTTTTTTAATTTTTTTGGGGGGGAAGGTTTTAAGGACTTCATCATGTAAGTCGAGGACATTGTAGTTGTTCATTTTAACCAAAATGCAGAAAATTTTTTTTAATTTTTTTTGGAGGGGAAGGTTTTAAGGACTTCATCATGTAAGTTGAGGACATTGTAGTTGTTCATTTTAACCAAAATGCAGAGAAAATTTTTTTTAATTTTTTTGGGGGGGAAGGTTTTAAGGACTTCATCATGTAAGTCGAGGACATTGTAGTTGTTCATTTTAACCAAAATGCAGAAAATTTTTTTTTAATTTTTTTGGGGGGGAAGGTTTTAAGGACCTCATCATGTAAGTCGAGGACATTGTAGTTGTTCATTTTAACCAAAATGCAGAAAATTTTTTTTTAATTTTTTTTGGGGGGAAGGTTTTAAGGACTTCATCATGTAAGTCGAGGACATTGTAGTTGTTCATTTTAACCAAAATGCAGAAAATTTTTTTTTATTTTTTTGGGGGGAAGGTTTTAAGGACTTCATCATGTAAGTCGAGGACATCGTAGTTGTTCATTTTAACCAAAATGCAGAGAAAATTTTTTTTAATTTTTTTGGGGGGGAAGGTTTTAAGGACTTCATCATGTAAGTCGAGGACATTGTAGTTGTTCATTTTAACCAAAATGCAGAAAATTTTTTTTAATTTTTTTGGGGGGGAAGGTTTTAAGGACTTCATCATGTAAGTCGAGGACATTGTAGTTGTTCATTTTAACCAAAATGCAGAAAGAAAATTTTTTTAATTTTTTTTGGGGGGGAAGGTTTTAAGGACTTCATCATGTAAGTCGAGGACATTGTAGTTGTTCATTTTAACCAAAATGCAGAAAATTTTTTTTTAATTTTTTTTGGGGGGAAGGTTTTAAGGACTTCATCATGTAAGTCGAGGACATTGTAGTTGTTCATTTTAACCAAATGCAGAAAATTTTTTTTTAATTTTTTTGGGGGGAAGGTTTTAAGGACCTCATCATGTAAGTCGAGGACATCGTATTGCCAATTTGAAGTTGGTGTGCACACACAGACAGACAGACAGACACACAGACAGACAGACAGACAGACACACACCATACCATTTTATTATTAAGATTTTCTGATTCGTCGTTCTTGTACGAATTTTGTCAAGAACAAATTCAAGAATATTAAAACCTACATAAAGAGGACTTATAAATAAGAATGAAAAGGGTGGCAATTATATAAGCTTTCTCGGGATTTTGGTCTAGGAGAACAACAGCTATAGCCATTGTAAAAAGTGGAAATCTGTATGTTTTTAAACTGGAAGTAGAAGGGATGCTACGATTAAACTTACGGATGATATGAATTTTTTTAATTGAAAAATTTGAGAATATAAATAATAAAATTTGTATTGCGACAATATATAAACGACTTGATGGCCGATTGATTATTTACAAAATGCAGCAAAGAGGACGAATTTCGAGGAATAGTCTGGAAAATATTAAAAAAATAAACATTGACCAAATTTCGAGCACTATTATTACAAAATGCGTTAGAATATTCTCTGGCAAATCTAACTCGGGAGAAAATACGGAGTTTCTACAGAAATGCAGAAAAAATCAATTGTACGATTGGGATTCCATTAACCTGATTAATAAAATTATTTTTATTAGCTCTCATCTTGATTTAACCGATTAGAAAAAGTCCTTATGTGTATATGTTATAAAAATATTTGTCAAAATATACTCACAAAAATAATTATAATTTTTTACACATGAAATCAGACAAAGTTTCTAATTAATCGAACATCAGACAAAACCGGCTCGCAAGATTTGGAAACAACGAAGGGTGCACAAACGGCCAATTTTGTCAAAATTAATGTAAAAAATGTTAAAATTGAATCTCTATTCCAGGTTAAAGACTATTTACAAAAAAGTCATAGCTTATGAACGACACTAACAGGATTCAACATGGATTATTCGTAATGCTATAAGGACACATATTCGTAGAGAAGGCGTCATTCCACTTATCGATTAAATTGTCAGAATTTTTTATGGTTTTTATTTTTGCCCTTAATTTTTGTTTTACACTCTGCACAATTCAGTTATCTATCCATTTATTAGCACCTGTTATGGGCATTATTTTGTTTCCTTACATTAACGAAGCCGTACGCTCTCTTATTAGAAAACAGTATACGCTCACGCAAATGATCTAGCCCAAATGTAAATATTTCCTAGATATTCAACTTTTATTTCTATTATTTTCAGTGGACATTTTTTTAGATATAGGTTGGTTTTGGATCCAATTGTTTTCATTTGGTAATTCTTACAGTTATTTGGATGTTTCTTTTTGCTCGATGAATGAAAAGCAAGTTTAAAAAAATTAAAAATTTACAAAATTGTCACACTAAAAATTCTTTAAATGAATTTGATCACGAGAAAATTAATGAATGAAGTTTATTTTGTTTTTTTAAATTATGAAAAAACAAACAAAACAGTCGATTGTCAGGCTCTCCAATTTTGGTTATGTAGCTGGTTGTATTGTCTTATTTGATTGCACTTTGTATCATTATTTCAGCTATCTGGAGCATCATTGAGATATGCGCGTTGTTATTTACACTGTTTATAAGCGACAAGGTAGAATTGTGTTTTAATTAAAATAATGTTTTTTTATTAATAAATTATCTTAATTTTTGGTTATCCAATTATTAATTGAAAACCTAATAAATTATGGCACGTGTAAGCACGCTGTTACATTCCTTGTTGTCCTGTTACATTATTTGATCGATCTTTATTTTTTTATTTAAATGGATTCAGAAGAAATATTCCGAGATGTAGTTTCTTTTAATGGTTAAATTATCTGAAATTTCATCATTTTGTAATATTTGTGAGTTTATTCCTTCAATCTGTTCATTCCATTTATTTTGAAATTTTTGATTCATTTTTATTTATTGAATTTTATCCTATTTTTAATTAAAATTTATATTCCTTATAATTTTATAACATAATTTTATTTATTTGTTCTTCGATTTTGTCTTTGCAATAGTTGGCGGGCCTGAATTTTTTGAGTGTGTTCCACATGTGTTGGGTAGATTTTTCCTTATCAAGCGTTTTGATTTGTTTTTCCCATCTTCTTCTTTGGGATGCTTTCAGTTTCTTAGAAATTGTATCATTTAGGTTCTTTATTTCTTGTCTTCCTCCAGGAATAGAAATTGGATTCTTTTTAAAAAAGTTTCTTTTCCTGATAAGGATTTTTGTCTCCTGGTCGAGATTTTGGTTCCAAGTCAGTTGAAGATCGACGGCAAAGAATTTTGTCCCAGTCTCGCTGAGAAAAGACATCGGAAGGGACTTCAGAGAAATTGCGTTTCCAAAAAGCGAGGGCCGAATCAATATCAGAGTCAAGAGTCCAACTTCCCGAATGATCTCTCTTTTTATTGTATAAAATCTTTTCCTAGAAAGAGCTTCCAAAGCATTGTGTCCGCAATGATTGGCCTCATGAATCCCTCGAGCAAAATTTTTCATTTCTTCAATGTTCGTAAACACAATGACGAGTAAATTAGACTGACACGTTGATGACAGGTGTCAAAGTCGCGTCTAGTGCTCGTCTATTTGTTCCTCGATTTTGTTTAAAATTAGCACAAATCCTCTTTTTGCTCGGATTCGTAGTTCAACTCACATTAATAATTACCAAATCAATTAAATTAAAGAAAGAATCATTCTGTTGATTGCTTGTAAAAAATGTGTTATTATAATGAAAAAAGAGGAAGCAGCTGGGATACGAGCAGCCTTTGGGATTCTGTGCGGGATTTGCCGGAGGCGGCGGAGAAGTTGCACTACAACAACGTGCAACAACAACCTTATAATATAATTTTTTATATTGCAGCAACCAACAACTTTTTATCACATGACATCTTTTCCCATTTTCTTTTTATTGCCGAAGCTGAACGTTGATTCTCATGTAAAATTGTTGAAATATGATCAAAATCCTTTCCATAAATATTTTGAAACTTTTTCTAACAACTTTTTATCACATGACATCTTTTCCCATTTTCTCTTTATTGCCGAAGCTGAACGTTGATTCTCATGTAAAATTGTTGAAATATGATCAAAATCCTTTCCATAAATATTTGGACACTTTTTCTAACAACTTTTTATCACATGACATCTTTTCCCATTTTCTTTTTATTGCCGAAGCTGAACGTTGATTCTCATGTAAAATTGTTGAAATATGATCAAAATCCTTCCATAAATATTTGGACACTTTTCTAACAACTTTTTATCACATGACATCTTTTCCCATTTTCTTTTTATTGCCGAAGCTGAACGTTGATTCTCATGTAAAATTGTTGAATATGATCAAAATCCTTTCCATAAATATTTTGAAACTTTTTCTAACAACTTTTTATCACATGACATCTTTTCCCATTTTCTCTTTATTGCCGAAGCTGAACGTTGATTCTCATGTAAAATTGTTGAATATGATCAAAATCCTTTCCATAAATATTTGGACACTTTTTCTAACAACTTTTTATCACATGACATCTTTTCCCATTTTCTTTTTATTGCCGAAGCTGAACGTTGATTCTCATGTAAAATTGTTGAAATATGATCAAAATCCTTTCCATAAATATTTTGAAACTTTTTCTAACAACTTTTTATCACATGACATCTTTTCCCATTTTCTCTTTATTGCCGAAGCTGAACGTTGATTCTCATGTAAAATTGTTGAAATATGATCAAAATCCTTTCCATAAATATTTGGACACTTTTTCTAACAACTTTTTATCACATGACATCTTTTCCCATTTTCTTTTTATTGCCGAAGCTGAACGTTGATTCTCATGTAAAATGTTGAAATATGAAAAAAAATCCTTTCCATAAATATTTTGAAACTTTTTCTAACAACTTTTTATCACATGACATCTTTTCCCATTTTCTCTTTATTGCCGAAGCTGAACGTTGATTCTCATGTAAAATTGTTGAAATATGATCAAAATCCTTTCCATAAATATTTTGAAACTTTTTCTAACAACTTTTTATCACATGACATCTTTTCCCATTTTCTCTTTATTGCCGAAGCTGAACGTTGATTCTCATGTAAAATTGTTGAAATATGATCAAAATCCTTTCCATAAATATTTGGACACTTTTTCTAACAACTTTTTATCACATGACATCTTTTCCCCCATTTTCTTTTTATTGCCGAAGCTGAACGTTGATTCTCATGTAAAATTGTTGAAATATGATCAAAATCCTTTCCATAAATATTTGGACACTTTTTCTAACAACTTTTTATCACATGACATCTTTTCCCATTTTCTTTTTATTGCCGAAGCTGAACGTTGATTCTCATGTAAAATTGTTGAAATATGATCAAAATCCTTTCCATAAATATTTTGAAACTTTTTCTAACAACTTTTTATCACATGACATCTTTTCCCATTTTCTTTTTATTGCCGAAGCTGAACGTTGATTCTCATGTAAAATTGTTGAAATATGATCAAAATCCTTTCCATAAATATTTGGACACTTTTTCTAACAACTTTTTATCACATGACATCTTTTCCCATTTTCTTTTTATTGCCGAAGCTGAACGTTGATTCTCATGTAAAATTGTTGAAATATGATCAAAATCCTTTCCATAAATCTTGACAGCATCCAACAATGTCGCTTCTTCTTTTATAGATACTTCCTTGCCTGACTTATTATAAAGAGGCCTGGCGAAGGCAAATCTATAAAGATTGTTTTAACTAACAAACCTGCTATAGACATCAATGACCGTTAAAATCCATTTAAAATCATGATTAACAGTTGAAAATCTTTTTAAGTCTATAAGATCTATCTGAAACCGTTCATTAGGACAAGAAGCAAAAACATGGTGATTTATATCTCCAATCTACAATAAAAAATGCTTATACTTTTAAAGGACGACTCCTTCCCAATCAATCCCAGGGTTTCGACAGCAACCGGCCGGAAAACGTAACGATCGGTGAGCCCATCATATTTCTTCTTCTTGATGTCCTCTGCTTTATTATATAAATATTCACCTTATTTTTAATTATTGAAATAAGCTAGTCAATGATTAAAAGGCACTTGCGGTTGCACGCATGATGGAGTGTGCATTGCCGCGAACGACAGCTATTCCAATTTGTTGGAATAACCATGACACTTCTCGAGGCTCCCCACGTCGCCTAGCAACTTTTCCTCCGACTTCTCTGATGAAAGAAGTCGTAAGAGGGCCGGTTATTCCAGAAGTCTCCACAGCGATAGGTACGAAGCGGTACCGTTGTCCAAGATTTGCGTATTTGGCAATTTTTCTTTGCTCTGCAGCATCTGCTGCAGAACCTGGAGAAACAGCAGAAGAGATCATATTAGTTTTGGAATGGGTGTCAACACACGTTGAATCCCAAACCAACGATCATATTAGTTTTCACCTTATTAACTAATATTCCGTCTCCACTAAAATTTGATACAATTTTAATGACTTCAGGAAGATTTTCGGAATAATATTTAGCTGCTGATAGCCAGCTACCCCATCTTGTGACAACCACATCAGGTGGTTGCCCAATTTTTGAAAACATTTCTTTCCGTCCCCTATTTTTTACTATTGCCGCCTTGATTCTTGAAATTAATTCATCCATATCTCCAAAATGTGACTTTATTCTTAAAGCACAATTATGAAGCAAATGAGATACGCATGTTATATGAAAAAGATTTGGATAAATCATTTTTAATGATATTCCAGCTAAAAAATTAATTAAATTTTTACCACCTTGCTGCATTTGAAACCAACAAAACAAATTTATCACGGTGAATGTTCATATCTTTAATCAATTCATCGACTTCAACGCAAATTTTAGAAGCAGTGGGTGGATCGTCTAACTTTTTGCAGGATTTTAAATATAGTTTTTTCGGAAATTCTATATTCCCCATCAAAGATACCAAAAAACGTGACCCATTAATTTGATCCTCATCAATGACCATGGAAACATATACGCCACTACAATTTACTTTAAAACAAAACCTTAAGGAATTCATAATTTGATTAATTTTATCTGTAACGATTTCTTTGACACACGACCTGCATGTAGATTCTGAAGGGAGAGTAAAGGTATCATTTTGAAACAAACGTATTATGGAAAGATGCATCAGTTTATATAAAGGTATATTGGCTTCTAGAAATGTTGTTGTGACCGTCAAAGCCCAATTATGTTTACTAGAAATAAATGTCTGTACATTTTGGGATGAATAATAATTATAAATCGATAGTGCATATTCGTTAACTGATTTAAAGAAATTTCCAGAATTTAGCTTTGTATTAGCAAGCTTCTTAATCCTTGCAATTGCTTCACTTTTCAAGACATCCATCACTTCATTACTCTTCATTTCACTAGACTTGTTTTCAATGATTATTTTTTTCAAATAAATAAATGTATTAAACTTCAAATCAAAATATTAAACTTCTTCCGGTCGCTATATCCTCTATTTGCAAATTAATTCATATAGACATGTTTACCTCTTTCCTTTCGAGGTACTGACAAGCAGGGGCGGACCTTAAGAAATACTAATTTGGTGATACATCTTGCTTATTCTTTTGTCCAGTTCAAGCGTTCTTTCCCACAGTTCAACTCTGTTTTTATAAGAATCAATCTCAAGGGTTTTCTTTTTAATAAAATTTGATGGAATACTCGAATTAGATCATGAAAGAATCCATATATTTATTAGCAATATATTTAGCACAATTTTTAGCTTATGATTATGAAGGAAGTGAAATCTGGTTGCATTTGAATAAACAAAGGCATCGATAATTTTGTTAGTGGAATGTCACATTTCAAACAGGCCTTAGTCACTTTCAAATTTCAGATATCAATTCTTATTCATCTAATTTTTGCTGGCGATATGTTGTCAAACTATCTATTATATCATCGAAAAATCCTTACCAAGGGAAGTTTTATGTTCCTTGGACAACCTGTGAAGTTAACAAAATGCCTTTTTGAGCACTTCGTTAAACATAGTTTTCATTCTCATCAAAGAATGGAATTGTCATCACCCCTATCTGATGATATGAAATCGCCCTGTTGATAATGATCATCAATGCAGTCACCTCTAGCCTCTCTTTTTAATATTGTAGACAATATGTTCGCATACTGTGTATTCTCGGGTGCAATGACTATTCTCTTCTTGGGCTTCGTGATACCCGTTGTGGAGATGTCTTGTTGGCAAATGGACCTTTTATTTCAGGATGATGGGGGTCATTGTAGAGATCTGCATAGCAATACTTTGATCACGCTCTACACACCTGCTAGACACTGTTCGCAATTCAGCATGTTCAAATGTTGTCAAGTAAGGATGATATCTCATTCTCTGGAGCATCATTTTAATTAGTCTTGACTTTTTGTTGAAATAATGAAAAATATAAAGTTGAAAAAAATTAACCTTACAATTTTATTTTTTAAATTTTTTGAAGGTCATTAAGCTTAATATCCGCTTAATATTAATCCGCTTTGAATACATTTCAATATCCACAATCCAATACCGACATTAATACGTTTATATGCGAGGACACGACGTTACGAATTCTTGTTATTCACAAAGCCATGTCACCCAGTCTTGTCTATCGTTCCCATGCCTTGTTTGCTTGTCGTATCAAAAATCCCAGCAACGTCTTGTCAAACTTGTTAGTGTTTCTGCACCGGAGAAAAATGCTGTTGGAACAAACTTGAGAGTTTTGCGTGTCGCTGAATCGGATCAAATAGTGTGTCTTGAAGATTTAGATTAGTAGAGTAGTTAATTTAATTGAATCGATGTGTTCAAAGAGGCAACCAATCTTCCCTCGCTCAAATATAACTAATAATTTGACAAGATTGTTCGAAACTATCCCTGTTTCCATTAACATAAAAAATTCAATCATAAAATTAATCTTTTTCGTTTTTCAGAAAAAAAATTAATTAGAAAGTTGGTTGTATGTAATAAAATTAGTTCTATGTTTTCCGAAAAAACCGATGAACGAGAGTTTTTTTTGAAACGATCAACGTTTTAAACTTGAATAAACAAATTTATCTGCATCGCATAATTTACATTTTTTACTGTTAAATTTCAGATTTTATTTAACTCAAAGTATTAAGTTTTTGTATACAAAAAGTCAAGAGACTCCAGAAAATCCCTTATTCCAGTGAGAATCAATAAATTCTCAAAGAGCGAAAGATTTTCTTCGTCATTGAAGTACAAAATAGGCGGAGCGGCAGGAAACTCGTGGATTTGATGTTTTTCCAGCCCTGAGGCGAGAATGCAATCCCCACTGATAGGATCAATCAAAAACCCAAAAGGACAGACACAAATGTACGACCCATTCGTGTTTCGACATATTTTCCCCAATGGACAATCGTGGAGATTAGTCGAGCATTCATCAATGTCAAAACATGCATGGATCTACGTATAAAAGACATTAATACATTTTTATTCCATTTAAAACCTTTCTCACATTCGCAGGTATGAGTCAATTTATTGCTAATAATATTCTCCAGGTTAATTTCTGGGTTGTATTGGAGACTGCAAGCACGATGTTTCCTAATACTTTGACCAGATTAGAATATATGCATACATTTCGTGGGCTGTATCAATGTAGTGTTCGTCGTATTCGTTATTTCTGGAATGAAGGAATAAATATACCCACACAAGTCATTTTCTAAACTGAGAACTCTTTCCTCGTCCTCGAGTACTTTTGGTTCGATGGTCCCATAACAAATGTCGGGACAGAACCACCGTTCTGCACATGAAAATTCATTTTCTGGTTTGATTCGAAAATCTCCAACTCGAAGATGTTCGTCTTCCGCAAAAATTAGCGAACAAAACTCAGAGGAAGGCATCCGCATTGCCTCGTCGTTTCTTATCGTGTACCAACACAGGTAGTAACGAGCTCGGACAAGCAACTAAAATGATGGATTAACAATAACCTTAAATTCTTCTGAATAAGTCATGGAAACATTTCTCTCTCGTGCTGAAGCAAATAGAGAATCCTGGAGATCGAAGAATTTCTTTAAGCTATCTTTATCCAATTTGGGATTTGAAAGGTCAAAAAGTGAAAATATTTGACGATAAGTTTTGTAGCTGTTTACTTCTCGCATCGAAAGTAAGGTCGACATGAAAATCAAACAATTCAGAGCTGAATTTCTACAATTGTCTTCCAGCTATAAATGAATATAAAATACTAACAAGAGTAAAGATTTGATCAACTGTATTGGCGGGAAAAGCTGTCCTTGGATTGGGACATGAGTCCAATTTGTATTTTGAAAAGTGCCATCGAGCTGTTTTGTGGGCTGCTTTTCCTGCAAAAAGTCCAATTTTGTAAGTTAGTGAATTCTCGATAAAAGATTTGGATTTTTTAAGAACTTTGTGATCTTCAATTTCAGCCAAGAGCATGTCTTTAAGATTTCCAGTCGTGTTTTTGATTATACTGGAAAAATTTTTGATGAGATCGATTCCATCTCCGACACGGGGGTCGAATGGGTTGAACTTTTGATGAGCTAAAAATCATTACAGACATTCACCAATGTAGGGCCCCACGTACATGAGATGTACAATGTGAGAAAAGTTACGAGTTAGATTGATCAGTTCCAACTGTTGTTTGTACAATTTGACTTGTGTCTGAAAGGCTCTTTTGACCTGTACAGAAATCTTGACAGAAAGAGATGAAAATAGACAGCTGATGACAAAAATAAATAATGTTTTAAACATAATTGAATCACGATTTTAGTGCCCATTTATTCTGGGAATATAAACGCCATTAATATCCTAATTTGGATATTTTTTACCATTTCCTACAGTTCTAAATTTTTGAAACTAGTTTTATAAATGCAATCAGCCCTCTATTTATTGCCACCAACCGGACCAACCAAAATAGTTGCAAAAAAGAGAAGTGATAAGAAAGGAGGTTTAAAGCTTGAATGTCCTCTTATCTTCTTTTTTAATTAGTTTGCTATTTATTGTCAAAATAAAGAAAATAAGTTTTTATTTAAGCACATTTTTTGTAAAAACCGTTAGATAATTTAATAATGTTGTTTTTCTTTTCTCCGTTCCTTATTTAGTATGTTTTCGATTGTTTTTAATGCAACTAAGCATCATTCGACAATTTTCTAGCTTAACAAAAACCGGAGAGCAACTCAAATCCGGAAAGTCTCGTCATCCAAAAAGAGCCCGTTGAGGAAGGTTTCCATGGAGGATAACATGTCAGGATGAGAGTAGCATGGCACGCAGCGGATCGTGTATAGCAGTTTCGGCATGGTAGTCTGAACTCCGGAGATGAGATCGGTTATTTATTTTCTCAAATCGAGAAAATTTTCCTGAGGATAGTTGATATTCAAAAGTTCATCATCCCATTACCATAAATTGAAAGTAGAGTTTAAGGAGTGTACGGCATCATCGATTGCGAGGACAAAGAAAAGCTTCCCGAGTGGGTCGCCCTACTGAATTCCTGTCCGTGAGTAAACGACTTGGTTCCCAAAGATAAGCGTGCTTTCTTCTCCGTAAAAAAGCAAAACCAACTGGGCGATTGCGTTGCGTAAATATAGCTTCATAGCTACGTGGAGAGAACTAAGTGCTCCGTTAGAAAAGAAAGGCTTTAAGCGGCGGAAGTAATTTCCAACTGCTTAATGCAAATAGATGTGCCGAGAAGACCATGTTCCTCGCAAAGTGGGAGATCTCACCGCTCAATATCCTACCGACTAGAGGGGTTATAGCAGATATCAGGGTATTGCCTGCCTCTCCAGTCGAAGAGAGGTCCTTGATATGGCCCGGGCGTAATCCATCGAGTCCGCTGCAGCTGCTCTTCCCGAATAATTTGAATGAAATTCTAATTTCTTCTTCTGAGGGTTTGAGAGTGGAAGGCACAGATGAGTTATAAGATGAACGACTGATGAAATATAAAAATTTGAATAATCACCCAAGTTTATATCGATTATGTATATTTCGCGTACATTCAATCAGTGACAATCAAGAAAACCCTGGAGAGCATGGTCGTTGAATACAAACATGGCATGAAGGTCGACAACTACCAAATTGAGAAGGAAACGGATAGTCTTATCGCTAGAGGAGAAGAACTGGGAGTGTCAGTTGACTTGCCAGAGGAGTCTGCTTTCTTACTGCAATACGAAGAGGAGAGGTGTCAAGACATGACCGGTCAACGGAGTAGTTCCCCTAAGAGAAGAGAGAATATCAATTAATTTTTGTTTTAATTTTTGTTTTTGGTTTAATATTAAATCTTTCGCGATATTATTATTATTATTATTTAAATCACTAAAAGAATTTATGACTAAAACCCAAAAGATAAAATTATATATTTCTTAGGAGCTTTATTAACGTGACTTAATTTCATCGAACCAGAAAATGTTTATTGGCGGATAGGAGGGCATTAGTCCTGTTTATAGCCAAAGAGATTCGTTCGTCTAAATACCGGTGCTCAGATAGGTCCCCGATTACTTTATCTATTATCGAGCCAATCCTCCGATTTTATGTTCTGGGGAAAATAGAAGTTTACGTAAATGACTTCCCAGAATAGACATCTTAGAAATGGAAACGTTTTCATCCTGTCAGATCTTCTCCCGTCTTCGGCAAAGATCCCTGCATGATTCAGTTGAAAGTCGATCTTCAGAGAGACCGACAGACAATCTGGTTTAGTTCGGCGTGTCGTGAGAAGCGTCAAATTCTGCTGCGACATGAGAGGGAATGTTGGCTAAATTCTTCGGCCAAAAAAACATTTTTGTTTGGCCGAAAAGGACAAGCCGAGGCAGATTCCGATTCTCACTGATTTGTCGTCCAGAAGCCAGCCAGTTGTCTTACAGGGGTAAAATTTCATCCAAGCTACTTATAAGCAAAGTAGCTGTCTTTAGTTTATGGCTTCATTTAATCCATCTAATATTAGATGAAATAGGCAGCCCCAGTTTTTTACAAGCAGCAAACCAAGCATCAATATCAAAAAATATTCTCTATGTATTGCATTGAGAAAGAACAATGTCAATCATCTTTCTGGACGAGAGGATCTATTCCTCGGGCGCTGAGTCAAATGGAGTGGCCAAACTAATCTCTACAAGAAATTGCTAGGATATTTTGACACCATGCACGTGTATCAGAACAAAGAATGCTTCCTGCCAGATTTTTATAAATTCAGCGTAATCTTATAGTAAATTGATTTTTTTATAGCACTATGTGACAGGTAAAAGGCGGAACCTGGAGGCGGAATTTTTAATAAACAATAATTTTTTGTTTTAATTTTCATTGGAAAATCATTTAGGTTTAGGGTTACGGTTAGGGTTAGTTTTTCACTTTGGGAAAAAGTGAAATAAAGTTGAGCAAAAAATGTATATTTGAGTGTTTTAATAAATATTTTAGTGTACAATTTTAATTTTAAAAAAAAATTTGAAAAATTCCGCCTCCAGGTTCCGCCTCCGGCGTGGTTCCGTCTCTTATAGGTTAGCTTTGGGATTGATAAGAAGTTCGTTAGTGAGAAAGTCCATCCAAACAGCAGTATGTTGAATTCAGTATTCCACTTCTTAAAGATAGATTTTTTTAGATAACAGTAATAATAATAAAATGATCCACGTTAATTCTTGGATTGAGAGGACGAGCGAATAAACAGGCAATATCGCGAGCGAAATGCGCTGAAAAAGCCAGCTAGACTCACGTCTCTCGTGATTCTTCCTTGAGATCATCAAGCCGATTTCCGAAAGGAACTCCAGAGCTTTTGGGCCGATTATCCCGCTCGTCCCGAAAGCCAAAGGGACGAAAAGGCAGGTGTTCTCCAATGAGGCATACTTTGTTATTTTTTTGCTTCGGCATGTGCGGAGGCTGAGCCAGGGCGGGAGGCAGAGTCCATGAGAAATGACGAGGAAAACGAGTCGACACAGGTGACGTCCCAAACGAGAGCGAGTCCCCCCTTGAACGGGAATAGCGTGGACAAGATAGATTCGTCTGTATTGATGTTAACGATAGCTGAATTCAAGTTTAAAAATTTTAAAAAGTGATTCGAGCGTTCCCAGGATAGTTTTAGGGGTTTTTTTAGATCCTCCAGAGACCATAAATTAAGATCCATTTCACACGATTTTTCGGTTTTTTGAATTTCGAGAGAATAAAAGTCCCCAAAAAGAATCACATTGATGAACTCCACTTGCAGAGTTGATGAGGAATGTTCCAAATATAACTATTGAAAGAGTAGAGTAGGCTGTGCAGACGATCGGCAGGGTACGTGATTTGGGCGAGGTCGTACATCAGAGGACGTCACCTTAGACTATTTTGATACTGACACGTTCATTCAGGGTGTTTTTCAGATTGAGTGAGACTTTTGTATATTCGATAAAAGACATCTAAAAACCCAAATAATAAGGTTTATTACTTTATTTTTCAATCCAATCGATTCCCCGGGCTTTAAAGATTTTAAAGTTTAAGAATAGACTTATATTGGCTGGGGCACAATGATAGAACAATGATATAATAACGAACCGCAAGAACAACGTGCAGCAACATGAAACGAATTCAAACACTTGTTTTGACAGTAATTAACATCACTAATTAAGCACTAAATTAATTAATAAAAAATTAAAATAAACCTGAAAAAGTGGTACAAATAGAAAGATGGTAAAAATAGAAAAAAACAGAATGTCAGTGGCAAATCAGAGAGGTGGTAAATTAAAGAGGTCTGACTATTAAATGAGATTTCTTACGACTTTCGGGTCAGATTATTTAGGTGCTAGTCTTGAACACCGTTTATTCATTTTAGATCAGATGAAAAACAACTTATAACGTGCATGTTGCCCTTTTTACTCACAGCTATGGATGCATAATTACTGCAAGATTTTAGATGATCCAAACTCGCGAGTTACGAGAAAAAATATATTCAGCATTTTTGGGCTATACAACTGCTTTTCTTATCGGATTTAAGCACCAAAGCATATTTGAACTTTTTCCTCATTCTGACAGTGTTTTCCAAATAGAAGATGAAACTTACTCATTAGACGATTATAAAATTCTTATTCAAATATTGCTGTATCGCTGAAATGCGTAGAATTTATAAAAATATGAACAAATCTGCAATGATCTATTTACTAAATATGTAAACAAATTCTACTTCAAATACCAAAGTGCTTCAAAACGTAGAACCTTACTGCATTTACAGTAGAGGAATAAAAACAGTCGATTGACTTGTGTATGTACGTCAGTGATTGTTTAGGTATTCCAGCTATAAATATCCCGAATTCCCTACTATAAAATATTCTGACGGAAATGAGGTTGTTCGAATGAATTGTCTACAAGAATGTGAAAAGGCCATCTTTGGGTTAAAAAACAAAAGTTTGGAGAAATTAATCATGATTGGGTTAACAGTCAATCAACTTTAATTACATAAAAAAGTGTTGTTAAAACAAGAATCTAAATTTTTTGTTCATTTTTTAAATTTTTGAAAAATTTATCAATTTAAGCAATTTCCCCGGGTCCGCTGCGGAAAAGACTGAGACGGCCAAAATTAAAAAATACCAAGAACTTGGACGCCGCTTTATTTTCGTACCAATCGCTTGGGAGACATTGGGTGTCGCCGGACCTCTTACCTCGGCCTTCATTAGCGACATCGGGAGGAAACTGGCTCACAGGATGAAAGAGCCACGCGAGGTTTCGTAGCTATTGCAGGGGATATTCATCGCTGTTCTCCGTGGCAACACGCATGCGGTACTTTCCGCAGGAGGGTGCGTGCTTTAGCCTCCAGAGTTTCCCCTCTGCCTATTCCTAACTTAATTTGTTTTCATTTGGTACAATAAACACATTTAAGCAATAATTAAATTGTCACGCACCGGCAGGCAGTATTGCTGTTTCTTATCACAATTTCAATGTGTTGGCGAAGCCAATATCCCTCGTGAATGTCTCTTTATTGTTTAGTCCACATCGTCCCTAATTCCTTAAGGAATTCCACAGCTTTGAACCCAATACACCATACTTCTCTATCGAGATTGGGACAAAACGGAAAAGTTTTCCGATCTCCAAATACTTAGTGAAATAGCAGTGATAGTCCATGAGGTGAATCGGAGTCAGAAGTTAAGTCATGTTGTAAAGGAATTCCGATATACCAGGAAGTCGGTTTAGAAGGGTTTGACTGTATATCCACAAAATTGGATTTACACCAGACAACCACATTCAATGTGTGATTAAATTGGACGGTTTGTCATTAACAACCACAAGAGTACTTTGACAATTGGGAGAATTCTTCCTGATAGCTGTCAATCTAATTAATCTATAGTCACTTTCTTTTTTTTCACTTTCTGATATTCAGATTACAACTTTCTTGATGGTTTGCCGAGTCGAAGAAAAGGAAATCAAATTCGTATTGATGGGTCATTAATTTATTTAAACAATTTTTTTCGGAATTTGTTAATAATGTGCTTTCAAAATGTTAAGAGATTCGGTTTTGTCTAAATTTCAGCTCCGGGAAAAACTTTCAGAATTGTAAATTTCAAAAATAAAAAAATGAAATTAAATATTAGTAAATTTGTATAATTTATTTACATAAATCTACATTTAAATACACTTAATTACACTTTTTTGTCAAAATTACGATTTTATAGTTAATTAACATTAATCTTGATAAATTATTGAACTTTGAATAAGAAATTGAAAAATCAATTTTTAATTGCATTTGAATATCGAGTTGAGGGAAAAGTTGAAAAGTGCAAAATAATCAATTTTTATACGGATTTAAAACATAAATAATTAATCTAGTCACTTTCTGATATTCAGACTGCACTTTCTCGATGCTCTACCGAGTCCATGAAAAGAAATCAAATTCATATTGAAGATCATTGTTTATATAAAAAATTCTTTATTGAATTTTAATATCGATTTGCGGGGAAATTTAAAACGTGCAAAATAATCAATTTTTATACAAATTTAAAACATAAATAAAATCTCTTCCCAAATGAAATGTTTTTAGTATTATTTGCCAAAAAAAGTAATTTTTTAAATAAATTAATAAGATTATTTTGTAAATTGATTTAATATCAATTAACGATTTATTTTCATATAAATACACTTTGTTGCGCATTTCTTCTGCCAGATGGATCTCTTAAACGTGATAAGGAGCAGTGCAGGGAACCGAAAGGACGACGACGCGACAGACCGTCTCAACCACATCTACACATCCATGCTTCTAATTTTATTCGCAGTTGTGGTCACCACCAAACAATATGTCGGCGAACCAATAGAATGTTGGTGCCCAGCACAATTCACAGGTTTAAAATTAATTAATAACAAATTAATTAGGAAATTATATTCGTTATACAAGCAACATCTGCTGGGTCAAGAACACTTACTACATATCCATGGACGAAATGGTCCCCGAGACCAACAGCCTGAAGGACAAGCCTCAACTGCGGTACTACCAATGGATGCCTTTCATTCTACTCGGATTGGCACTTTTTTACCAACTCCCATGTTTATTTTGGAGGGCGAATAACGAGAGCAGTGGAATGAATTTGGACAACATAATAAACATATCAATCCAGTACATCGATGCAGGGAATATGGACACTAAGGACAACTGTGTGAAGATGCTTACTAAACATTTTGACCGTTATTTGAGATGAGGAAGCGGTGGAACAGGCCTAACACCAGGAGGGTTGATTTGTGAAAGAAATAATGCGGGCTGCCTGCGTTTGTACAGGCCGAAGTACGGAAACTACATCACATTGTTGTACGTTACCACAAAGAGCATGTACCTATTAAATACAGTGGCACAATTCATATTGATCGACATGCTTTTGTCAAATGGAGTAGTAAATGGGTATGGAATTAGATTGGTCCAGAATTTCATAAATGGGGAAAGTTTAAGGGGTCCTATTACTTCCCACGAATCACATTGTGTGACTTTAACGTGAGGGAGATGGGATTTGAAGTCATAGGTCATCGATACACTGTCCAATGTGTGTTGTCGATAAATTTATTCTCAGAGGCAATTTTTGCATTTTATTGGTTTTGGCTGATAATGGCAGTCTGTTTCAATGCCTTTAGTTTGTGCAAGTGGGTTTGGTATTCGCTGTTCAAAAGTGACAGTATTCTACATCAGGAAGCACTTCGGGATGAACTGATTGATGAGGGCGATATGTATTCCACTCTTAGGGACTTTGTCCTCAACTATTTGAGGTCTGATGGGGTTTTTGCCATGAGACTTATTTCACATAATTCTACGGATATTGTCGTTACTGATCTTGTCAGTGCTATGTATGAAAATTTCAAGATTAGAAAATCTGCTCTCGAGCCTAGTGACACTGGGGTGCCCTACGAGAAAAATATACTCTTAATTAACTCGTTCTCTTTCTTGTTTTGAATACTCTATAATTAAACGTTATCAACTATGGTTTTTCACGTGGTTAGATTAATATGGTTTTAATATGTTAGTTACTTTTGATTTGTATTTTCCAGACTGTCTGATTTAGTATTATATTGCGCCATACGATCAGGGTTACTTTAGTTAGTAATTAGTGTCTGTAATGGTGTGATCTTTTTGGATCTGCTGGCTTTCTAGTTGGCCGCCTAGGAGTGTTACCCCAGGGGACTATTGTGGGACAATTCTTCTGTAGATACAGATCTGATGTCTACGTTGACCAGATAAATAGCTTTTATATTTGATTTAGTTTCATGAAAGAAATGAACACAAAAAGAAACGCGACGCTCCGCTAGCGTGCACGCTTGTCAAATCTCACGCCGTCTGATTCTATGTATATGCGTTATTATATTCCGCCATACGATCAGGGTGATTTTAGTTAATAATATGATTGTATTTATTTATCGATTGTGAATACAAAAGTTAGTAATTAGTGTTTGACTATGTAGGTCACCATATCAACCCTGTCAACTATGAAGGTCACCATGATTCACAGCATGGGATTGTTGGAAGCGTATTTTGCGACATATTATAAAGCTACAGACTGCACAAATACGTCATTTAATTAGAATTCCTGACAAAGTTTCGAATTAAGTCATTTGATTATGTCAGAAGACATAAACTAGTGAGATACATCCACTTTTTATTTGTGTCGAGAATTTTGTCTCAAGAATGACAAAAAGCTCAAAACAAATTCGGTAGAATTTTTATCGACAAATGAGAAAATTGAAATCAGAGTCAACACATTTATAGACTGACATCGTCTTGGAACATAACAACTTCGAATTGTTTGTTTTTGAAAAATAAGGAATCGAAATTTTCTGGTTGAAGTTGGAATAACTTTTTTCTAAAATTTACAGCAAGTAAAGATTGAAAAATAGAAATACGACTTTTTATCAAAGAATATTGGCGATAAGAAGACGCCTTGCAGAATACCAATATATATTTCAATTAATTCTTACATGTACAGTCGATCTGATTGTAAATTTGAACTCACGTCATTCTGATCTTTGTTTTTCTGTCCTAACCACGTCTTCATATGTTTTGGGGGATGTTTAAACTACGCATAGCTGTTTCATTATAATTTCTTCTACCTCTCAAGTTTTAGTGAATGTGGTGCATTTCAAATTTTATATTCAAATGATTGGCAAAAAACGAGGGAAAGCAATTTTTATGTTTATAGTTAGAGCAAATTGGTTAATAACTGTGACAAAAGTTTCGCCTAACTATGGCCGAATGAGATCCTGTTATGGATACTCAAGCATTCGCAATTATACTGATTTTTGATTTTTGAAAAGCTTTTAGTTGATCTAGTACGTAATCGCATGCTAGCAGGCCTTTGCAAAAGTTAGACTGGCTTTGCAAAGTTACACACGTTTGCCCAAAAAACGTTGTAGGAAAGATAATCGGGCGGACTCAATTTCTGCACAAAGCAAGTCATCACATAGCAAAGACAATCTATGCTTTTGATGGAAAGATTCGCATCATTGGCAATAAATGCTTAACCAAAGGTTGAAATGGTTGATAACTGTGTTCATATCAGTTGTGATTGGCGAACCAGTCAACCTCGCATACTCATAATTGAACGACTGCGTACGGCCGTCACATGTAGTGAGGCGAGCTTGCTGGTTCACCTCATTGCACAACAAGCGAACTACTTCGTCAGCGTACGAGGGAAAGGCAAGTGTATATAAACGCTGCGATCCAGATTATTCACCGTGAAATCCCAGGCGGAGTAATCATAGGATTTAAATTTTGGACAATGGCGTGTTTAACAAGGGAAGCAATACGTTTTGGGCCAAACCCCGGGCAGTAAAAGGAGTGTTTTGTTAGAACCTCATCCTTAAACCGGTATGAGTAAGCCGAAAGCCCAAGGGTCTGGCTAACGTGTTACTGGTTGATTTGTCTAGGGGATTTGGTGGGTTTGGAAGGTTCGAGTTTAACAAAGGACCGAATGGGCGTTCGTGATGGTTTCCACATGCAGTTTGATATCCAGACCAGAATATACGGGAATTGAAGGCTTCAAACCAGTCTGTCTGTAGTGATTAGCAAAATGCAGCATATAGTAATGTGAAGACCTGTCGTCCAGAGCTTGCACACAACTACAGTGCCTGACAAAAAAAATTGGATTTGTAATAAATCGACTTTTTTTTAAATAAATTATAATCTAATTTTCTTACATCATTCTTGGTTAAATTAGAATTATTTTTTTAATTTTTAAAATTATTTTTGGTAGATGGATTTGGATCACTAGGTGAATAAAGTGACGCCAAGAAACGAGAAAAGGACTCGTGTGGGACGAGAACGGATTTATGTTGGCCCACAACAGAAACTGCGAGATGATTCCCGCTAGTATTCCATTGAAGCACCAGGGCACCGTAAATTAAATTTTTAGGTTTCAAAGCATGTTTTTGAATAGGCGAAAGAAAATCTGCGTACAAAGTTCTCACAGGAGTTAACAACACAACTTGGTGATAATCATCGTTGTTTAACACATCTATGCGAATGACAGTCAGCACGTTTACGAAGAAACTTACAAACCAATTGAACCAACCCTTGCGGTTCTTACATACGAAGTAATCTTTTGAGAAGTCGTAGATACGATGGCGGTAGGTAGAGCAACCATTAATCTGAGTGACTAGATTACTATCACGATCAAAGTAATAAAACCCTTCGCCCGCAGGAAGGATGCCACCAGTGAGTTTTGGATTTGCAGTGTATAAACAAACGGGGCGCAAGTTGCAACAGACGTTAGCCAGATCCATATAGTAGTCAACGTCGACCAATTCAACCAAATCAGCATTGATTGAATCATCCACCACGTGCATGGTGACATCTGGGGCGACATGCCAACCGCGGGTACTACCGGGTGGGCATGGCTGGTTTTACGTGGGTTCGGTTGTTCTATGTAAAAATCCCGGATAAATAGTCCTTTGATAGTCTCATTGGAATTATGCAAAACGCTAAAGCGCTCACTGCAAAAAATGCGAACGCGGGCAACGAGACCGTAGTGTCGATAACCCGCATCGTCATGGTCCCAAGAGCCATCATAGGCTTCAAGAGTGGTGTAGGATCTCGAATAAACCTTGTCTATAATGAGGATGATAATCAACAACACACAAATAAAAATGAGGACAACAAGGCAAAAACTCAAAACGACACCAGTTATGGTCCAGATAAATGAACCACAGGCGTGAAAAACATTTTTAAGACCATCACGTATTGGTTTGAAAACAAAATCAAGAGTGAGTGCTGGTGCCCTGAAAATTTAACGAAAAAGGGTTTTCATAGACGAGAAAGCAACACGAGCGAGGTTTGCGAAGCCGTTGAAGCTTGAACGCCAGAAATTCGAAACGCGAGGAATGGCGCGAGACAAATTGTATGTGTTGTTAAAAGAACAAAAAGAGGGAAGGCTTGGAAAAGGAATTCCATGCAAACGAGATGAACACCTTGAGAAGATCCAAGTTGATCTAAAAGAAGACCAAATTGATGAGAACGACAAAGAAAGGTTTCGAAAAAAGGGGAGATCAAAAGACAAAGAAAATAAGGGAATTCTGATGCTTCTTAGGAAATCCCAAGAAGATGAAAACCACTCATGAGGGAAAGACGGAGGATTGATAGTCCGCCAAGTTGGGAATGGCCAACCAGCGGCCCAAGAACCCAACGAGCCCACAACATTATAAATGCGGGGAAGGAGGGGCGGTAGAGAGCGGTAAACAATAACCGCTTCAGAAGGGTTCGAAACTATAGTTCGAACAAAGTACCGCCAACCTCGCTCAAGGGGTGGGCCAAGATCATAACAAAACGCTTCTAGTGGATCAAAGATAAAATAAATCTCTGAAAAATCCGATAGGAAAGCGCCCCGGTTGGTCATACGTCTTCCTAGATTGGTTACATACACGTGGAGAACTCGCATATTGATTTCTGGACTAGTAGGCCTCACATCTTGAGATGACGTGTATCCTTAGTTAGAGTTGGTAGGTAGGTTTAGACATTTTATGTGGTCTATTGGATGATACAAACATTTTATTATACGGATACTCCGGAGGTCATCAAAAACCACTTCTGAGAACCACAAATAGTTGCTTTTGGTAAGAAGTGGCCTTTTCGTAGGCGGATAAGCATTCAGACCAATTTTTTCATTGTATTTCTTATTTTCTGAGCTGTTACTGATTTCTTGTTTTTTAGTAAAAGTTTTGGCATATTTAACACAGTTGAAATGGACATTAACTTTTCGACCTCATTCATTTAAAATATTTCTCAACGATTAAGCAAATATGGTCAACCATACCCGGGTTTTTGTCCGTCGAGCAGTCGTTTAAATAGCTTCTGATAATTTTCGATATCGTGCCGAGAAAACTTTTGGGATATCTTGTATTTCACTGTATGTTTTTCCAAATTTACCCAAGATGGAATACGTTCTGAAGTGCAGCGAGACATAAAAGAAGATGAAAGAACAGAGAACACCGGTGCCAGACAACTCGCCTAGGAAGAAAACAATAAAAATTTTATTCTGTTTTAAAAGAAGTGTACTTAGCAATGATTCTTAAGAAATCATCCGTTTCAAATTCTTGGTAGTGATAACAAATTACTTTCAGTTTTTCTTCCTTTTTAAAGTTCCCGTTTCAGAACGTAAAATTTCCGAACATTTTACGGAATCTTCAGAGGATTTCCTTTGCCATTGTACGTGGAAACTGTTTCTCCATTTACGAGGCGGGGAAGTCCTCTTGTTAACTCTCTTTTCTCTCTGTTTTCTTTTAAGAAATAAAAAAATTTCATTTGAAAAAAAATTTACGGAATTGAAATCAACGTCAGTTTTTTGTTCACGTTGAATTATTCCGAGATCATCAGATTTAAGTTTAAATCTTCGTCCTGAGCCTTTTTTTCTCTGGCCTTTTTTTCTCTGACACCACCACTACTATTGCCTCTGAAAGATTTCAAGGCAAACAAAAGTTGCTGGACAGACGAAGAAGCAATCGAGACCCCCTCTGGAGTTTGGCCATAAAAATTAGGCACATTGCCAGTCGGGTGCTTAGAGCTGAGAATTTTGACTACATCCGGAGTAATGGTGCGGACGGAATCGGAAGATGAAAGAATGCGGACCGCAGAACCGACGTCGTGCGCCATTAAGCAGGAGTTGATACGTTTGCGTAACCGAATGGGGTTGTTGTTTTTAGGAATGGATGAAGTTGTTTTATTGGACTTTCCCGTAAGAGACGGCAGAATGAAAGATTCTTTTATGAACTTATTTATATTTTCTTTGATGGAAGAGGAAAGGGATTTGTTCGAGCATGAACCTTGAACTGGGGAAGCGAGGGCAAATACTGCAAAGCAGAACAGTCGGTTCCAATTCGGAATGGTCTGGTCACAAATGACCGACTCTATTAAAGCCGACAAGGCCTTCGCCGCAGAAAAGCGGGCAGATCTGGGAATTCTAATAGGGATACGATAGGAAGCTCGATAATTTCGAACAAGTCTTAAGACTGATTCTGGATTAAGCAGGAAGGGGTCCACGAAGCGGGCAGGACGAATGGGAACAGAAGACTCAGAACTGATGACACGAGGAATGTATGATGGAGGGAAAGAGGAACAAGCAGAACAAACCCAACGAGTAAGAGATGAAGCAGACTTCTTAGACAACTTGATACAAGAACGATGGAAACTGGCGTCACAGGAGTCGCAACGGATGGTTTTCTTCCTTTTGTTACAAGTGTTACAAACGGAACAGAGAGTCATCGATAAGGAAAATTAGATTGATAAATGGATTAAAGAAGATAAAAAGTGGAAAGAGATGAAAGGCAAGCGGATGTGAGTACAAGATAAAAACGATAAATGACAAAAGGAAACAAAGAGAAGCACCACAAGAAAATGATTTGATAATTAAAAAAAATGATCATTCTCCATGCCCTCGAAAAGACAAGATCATTCTCCATGCCCTCGAAAAGGCAGGGTATCCTTCTGTCCTTGAGCCAATGGTCTTGACCGTGGTGATGGAAAAAGGCCTGATGGCTCGACGTTGTTCGCTTTCGACGCTGGTAAACCACTAGTTTGGGATGCCACGTGTGTTGATTTCTTCTCTAAGTCGGCCATCAACGAATCCGCCTCTCTGCCTGGGTCCCGTGCTAATAGGGCTGAATATACAAAATCCGAAAAATACCAGGGCTTGTTAGACGGCTTTTGGTTTTGGCCAATTGTTGTTGAGACTTGTGCGTCTTTGGCACAAAGACAGTTGATCATCTGAAGAAACTTGGCCACCTCTGTTCATTACGCTTCAAGGATCCTAGGGAATTTACATTCCTAATCCAAAGGATCCTGTTGGCCGTTGTGCGTGGGAACAGCTGTTCCATCCGGTTTGCTGGCCGATAATTTCTGATTAATTTAACTTTCCAACGAGTTTTTCTTTATTAAATCGACTTGACATTTTGAATTAAATTGTTCATTTTGAATAGACCTAACTACAATTCTTTTTTAAGGGATTTTCGTCTTTTTCTGCCTTATTTCGCATAAATTCAAATAAATCATAATTATTTCTTTAGTTATATTTTTGTTTAATCTCATACATCATTCTATTTGACCTTCATGACCCAATGATAAATGGCATTCGTGCAAATTTTGAAGTTTTGTTCAATATAAGAATAATATTTAATTGTATCATTTGTGTTTTTAATCAATCTTTTATTTTAATCAATCTTTTAATTTTAATTTCTGAAATTTGTAGTACGAAGCAGCCGTTGATTTTCTCTTGGAGTATCTTTAGTTAGTTTTGTTTTTATTTCCTCCATTTTCTGTAAAAAATTGTAATATTCATTAAAAATTTGATTTTTTCGATTAGGTTTTGAGTTTTCAACATTTTTGGTAAAAAGAGATTTTTGAATTTCAAATCCAGACATTCTGTGCACTTATAACGGGAGATTAGGATCAAATGATAAGTTTGTCTGATTAAATTAACATTAATGGCCTGGAATTAACATAATTTTAATGAATAAAGGTTTTGTAGGTAACGATTAATTAATTAATTTAATAAATTAAAAAGGCTGATTCTTTACTGGGCGAGAGGCTGACGCGATCAAAAAAGAGTTCCAGCGTACTATTATAACATAATTATCCGGATTAATGACTTCCGTAAACAAAAAATAGAACATGAATCAAATTAATCATGTAATCGGTGATTTTTTGAGAATGATTAGTTTTTTTTAAATGTTTTGTATTTCGTATACTTTTCCTCTTTGTTCATAATCATTTTCAAGAAACCATAATTCATGCGCCTTCGCATATTCACTAGCTTCATATAGTATCGGAATATAAATTTTTTCATCTTCTTCTCTAACTTTGGTCTTGCTGTTTTAGTTTTTTCAAAAGTTTTGTATAAAGTTTTCGTCGTCAATTTGATCATGATTCAAAAAATTTTTATCATCTATTTCCTCTATTTCTGTCAGGTTCTGTATTAACGCATTTTCAAATGCTTTTTTGAAACAATTTGTAATTATCAATTACGATACTTCTAACCAAGCTTGATTTATGAATATCAAGCAATTCAATAGAGTAAATTTATTCTACTTTTCCGTAACTTTTTTTGTGATCTACGTTGCTATCATAAGTATAACTCAATGTTGTATTTCGAGGAAAAAAGAGTTCGATGCTACTCATCTCAAAATCATGTAAGGGTACAGTAGCATTATCAAATAAAATTAGATTTTTTTTGCAAAATCATTTTTTGTTCAATTCTATAAGCCATTCTGAGAAATAATCTCTGTCGAATGGATGAGACTTGGACAAGTAAATTTTCTTCTTTCTTTGGTCAGCTTGAAAAGTAAGTATTTCTTCAGAATTTTTCAAAATTTTGTTTAATTTCTTCGATTATTGAATCATTCTTTTTAAAAATATAAATTTTAAAATTGTTTAGTGTAGAAAATGTAGAAAGATATTATATTGATCGGCAAGCTCCACTCCCGGTGGCGTCCTTTTGTTAATTCTTTTAAATTTCGTTAATTCTTGTTCATTCTATCTCGGACCACAACGAATTTGTTTTTTGGAAGCCATTTGCTAATGTATCCAAATATTATCCTCGAAATGTTAGTTGGAATTGTTAATAGTTGGAACTACGGAGGGATCCGCTCGGGATATTATTCTTTGAATCTTTTTGAAAGAGTTGGAATTAATTTATCCTGAATGAGTGAAAATAGTACGTATTATATTAACATGGGATGGAACTATAATAATATAGCCTTTTCCGCAGAGCCAGAGTATTCTATAACTCCCCACTGGCAGGATACACACTTTATTTTTAGCAAAGAGTTAATTTTTTAACTAATCGTAGGTAGGGCCGGGAAATTAACTTTACTTGTTTTTCTTTTTCTTGTGTGTGGGTCCAAGTTAGAAAATGGACTTGTAACTTAAAAATTCCTAAGATATGTACTTTTGCTTAGCATAAAAATATATTTTTTAAATAAGATCAATTTCATTTATGTTCTCTTTTTGTTTCACTGTTGTTATTTTTTTAAAAAGTGTATAATCAGGTTCGGATGCGGGTTCATAAAAAGCATAAGTCGCACCTCCAAACGTCACAACAAAAAACGCAAAAACATGTAAATAATGAAACTAAAAATTAATCCTATACATACTTTATAATGAAGTCGTATATACCCATAGATATGCGTAAATATATCCGACGACAATACACCTATATTTAACATCAAAGCTCCGCTGTATTTCATTACGTAAGGTACAAGAGAATATATAAAGATCATACAACTGGTATATCCGACAATCGCCCCTCCAATATATCCATTGAAGGGCACTTTTTTAAGTGTTTCATACTCTAAAATAGCCCTGGCATTACATATATATACTACATTTGTGCGGCTGTTATAAGTAACCCAAATGTGCTAAAAATTGTCATGAATTGTAGCGTATTGGTAGTCTTGACAATATATTCTTGGATGACATTAGAAATACCATAACTAACAAAACCAAAAAAAGCAAAAACAAGTCCAGAAATAGATTTAAAACCTAAAAAATATTTTTTATCAAAAAACCTGAATATCCATATAATAAAATATCCCCAACAACAAGACAACTTGAACCGAAAAGGACAGCAATTATACATATTCCATGCACAATTTTATATTTAACTTTGAGTAGTGTAGAACAGATTATAAACACAGTGACAATAATAAGCGAATCCATTAACTAGAATATAGAAATAAGTTAACTTGGATGTTTGTTATATTTGCATTACTGTAGGCTTTCACTACCAAATAATTGCCTTCGACGTCTGTTACTGAAACTAGTAAAAAGGCTATCCAATTTTCTCTTAGTGTTTGAGAACATACTTACTTAAGAACAATCCAAATTTTTGAATTTAACTTTTTGTAGAGACTGTATGAACATGTAAAAATTGATATGATCAGATAAAAGAAAATATTTTGAGCTAGAAAGACAATTTTTAATGAATATGTTACTTAAAGGAACATTAAAATTTTTTTCTTGCAAATATTCGCTTGTTATTGAGGTCCCGAATATGGCTAAGGACACAAACTGGCCAAGAAACAAGCCAAATAGAATCTGCTTTCTTATCATTAATGCAACGTGATATATTTAAAAATATTTAAAAAATATGTTTAGAATATATTTTATAAATTATTAACATTGATAGAAATAACAAATTATTTAGTTTGAAAAAACTTATTAATTCAGGAAAAGAAAAATTGTTATTCAAAAATGTATTTAAAAAATGACATTAAAATAGAATTATATATTTATTCGACCCTCAAGCGAATCCAATCTATTTTTTAGTTGAATTTGTCGCGATTCAAATGTCCCAATAAAGGAGACAAGAGTCCTCTCCAATTTATCAACTTTACTCGACAAAGCCAAAATTTGCAATTTTTCATTTTCTCTATCAATTTTGGCCTGTTCGGCCAATTCCTCGTCCAAAAGACCATCCTTTCTAAGAATCTCTTCCCCCGTGGCTATGAAAGTTTTTTCAGCCTCGGGATATTCCTTAAGGACATCCCACAAGTCATCCTTCTGTAGCACAAACAGATCACTGTACCCAAAACTGCGGATACTAGCACTCCGCTTATTCCCAGTCTTATTCCCAGGAATATTCATAATGCTCAGTTCCCCAAAAATAGCACCTTCCTTGAGGGTGGCAAAAATTGTGTTCCCGTCCTCGGAGACGACGTTGAGGATCCCTTTTTTGACAATATACATTTCCCTCCCAATGTCCCCCTTTCTGCAGATATAGTCATCGGGATTGAAGACTTGAAGTCGGAGTTTAAGAACAACTTCCATGAGAAGACCAGCCTCGACATTTTTGAATAATTTGACTTGTTTGAGTGTCTCAAAATGAAGATTAAGAGCAATCTCAGCCCTGAGTCTGCTTGGGAGAATATCGAGAGCCTTGTCATCATTAAGAGACTGTTTATTTGCGGAAAGATAGTTGAACCATTTGAGGATCTTAATTTGCAGTGATTTGTCAACATGGCGTAATTCCATGTACTGTTTAACCCCGTCCATGCTCTGTTGGAACTCGATCCTCGAGGAGTTGATGTTGGTGACCATACTCCCAATATTCCCCACGATGGTTGCGAAGATGAGGACCCCGATTAAAAAGTCGAGGACTACAAAAAAATGTTCAAAATTAGTGACAGGTCGAGGGACTTCTCCAATTGTAGTCAAAGTGAGAGTAGACCAATAGAAGCTGTATATATACATATATATCAACTGGTCCTTCCCTGACCCACACATGTCGTACACCCATCGGTCAGAACAGAATCCAATCGAATTGCTGACTGAGAAATACACACAGGCATTCCAGTGGATTATAATCAGGATGTAAGCCACTAGTTCAATCACTCGGAAAATGTTAGGAAATTTGGTTTTGTTTTCCACCAAGTTGAAATATTTGACGATTACATATATTTTTAGAATTCTATTTGCTCGCATTTCGGGGAAATAATTATCGAATAGTCCTCGGTTTGTGAAGTAAAGATAGTCCAGAGGGATGACTGAAATAATGTCCAATTTAAACTGCAAAGTCGCCCTATATTTTTGTCCCAACTTTTTAATGTCAGTCACCACAATTCCCTGTTCAAGGAAGCCTACATTGCGGACAACTCTCACCTTCCCTGGACTTGAGGAATATGTCAATCACATAAACCACATCTGAAAACACATCCAACACAGTCCAAGCCACTGAAAAGTCCTCCTGCAGTCGCCAGAATGACCATCTGGCTGTCAGAATGAGTGTGTTGTACAACACCACCAAAAACATGAGTGACAGCCAATAAAAGTACAACTTTCCTGACGTGTTGATTACAAATGTTTTCAGCCAACTTAAACTAACTGGGGACATTTTTAATGAGTTTAATCGACGGTTTTTTATTCCCCATTTTGATTTAAATTTCTATTTTTGTTATTTATTTGAATTTACTGCTTGGTCTAACATCTCCATTTGGCTTCCTAATTAGTCCGCATTGTCTACATATATACTTATACTATTAATTAATCCAATTTAACAACTCTAAGATCAATATATATCATTCCAAATAAAAAACAGCTTCCAATGTGGACACAAAGTCACGTGCTGACAATTCGGGCACATTTTTCTCAACCAAAGGCCACCTTGTCCTCAACACACGGACATCCTCGTTGGGGGACACAACCACCACCACACACCTACACTCCTTAATCACACACTACACTAATTTCCTATGGAATACACATACAGCCTCGTCCTTTGAAATTGTCTCACCTGACCAATTTTCTAACACACGTGGACTGCATTCAATAAATCCAAATTTGGCGGCAAATAATGCAACAATATCACACTTGAATAACATTGCCTACAAAAATCAACAAAAAATTACTTCTCTGTGCAAAATATGGCCAATTTGAGTCAAATTATCCACCATTTTATGCCTGCTGGTGACTACTCGTATTTTCCCTTCACAAATCTCGACAAAAAACTTGTTTCTACCACAAAATCCCCACAAATTCTCACTGGAATGGGACATTGGCCAATTTCATTACAATCTGCATTCGAATGCAGTCAAAGGACTGACAGGAGTCCTCCACAGCCTTGGTTGTGACTCCATCAGTCAATTTTGTGGACTTTAGACACTCAATTAGGCTGAAATAACAAATCAGTCAAACCAATGTCTCAAATTGCAGTTCTTTAAAAGAATAATCACTTTATTCAAAAGATTAATTTTTGATTTAAATTCTAATTAAAATATTATTTAATTAATTAATAATAAAATAATAAACAATACTTGTCATGTGGGTCACATATATGTAATAAAGTATGTACTCAAATGTAGCAGTAAATAGAGGACTGTCCAACACAGACTACAGAGAATCAACTACTGGTAATGAATATACTAGATTAGCCATGTCGAGTACAATCCGATCTCCCAACACTCTTGCAGTATCACAAACAACATGTTCCAGACACAACTAGTATATTTGAATAGTCAAAAATACAGTTTGGAATAGTTTTTGAACAATTATAGTATTCTGAGCTCTTTGGAGGATTATTGAAGCAGGGTTTGTTCTTGTTGTATAATCACCCACAAGATCAATGTTGAAACATGTTTTTGTGGAGGAGAGTTTAAGGGATAATGGCCACTTTAGTTCGTCTGGTAGGGACACTGTAAACACACCGTTTTCGTCGCAGATTAAACTAAATGTAGTGGCACCACAAGAATCATTTGACACTAGACAATTTATTTAAAATAATTAATTTAAATATATTTTTTATATTTAATATAATAAATAACCTTGTGGATTTATGTCTAATTCTCCTGTAATCCCACTGGGGGTCCTTTTCAAATGCCAGAGGGTCCTCAGCCTCAGAATCTCGCGGCTAACATCAAGGCAACTCCGCTTGCTTTGATCTTTGCCGAATCTTTCACGCTCGAGTTTTTCTGCACCGTCAATTAGGGCTTTATATGCCCGACTTAAAGCCTAAAAATGACGGTCATTTTCATACAAATTTTCTGCTTTGAAGATCAAAGGATATGCCGCCATTTGAAGTATTGGCGGGAAAATTATGACTTTTTTGAAGTGTGATATATTTATCGTTTTTTATGGAGGATATTTTGAGCAAATCGCCGAGGACGACAACTTCTTGGTAGGCGAGTCTGAAATTAGTTTATTTGTGTTTTACTTTAAATTTTGGTTTATTGTGGACAGATGAGTTGTGTTTGGAATAGTTTTGTTGTTTTCCTTTATTTTTTGGTTGATTATTTGAATGTTTTGTGTCCCTACTTTTTCGGCGAATGTGGATGGTCTGGGAATAATATTTTGAATTAACTTAATATATATTTCCTCTCCATCTGGCAGTATTTCTCGTACGTCACATTCTAGCGAGACTTCTAGACTAACATGAGGATTGATAGGTGGGGTATCCATTTAACCACAGCAAATATATTTGAATATATTTAATATTTTATTATTTATGTTATTATAATTATTATGGGAATTAATATAATAATAATTAATTTAAATTAAAAATTTATTATAATATAAAATGATTTTAATATAAAAAGAATAAAATTATTCAAATTTTTATATATTAAATATACATTTATATTTAATTTAATAATAATTTAGTTTTTAAAAATATTTAAATTTATTTATATTTTGATTATTTCACGTGTGGCATGCCTTTAAACATAAATACAGTCAAGAATGAGCAGCTATATGACCCTGAGGTCCCCGAATCTGCCCAAAATTCATTCAATTTTATGACGGGATGTGCATTTGTCAACATAATGAGACAAATCAGTGACCTATCCTCACGCTCTCGTGACATATTCACTAAAATATCACTCGAAATTACTGAAATATCAAACATCACAAACTCACTTGGCAATAAACAACAAAATTTAAGTCAAAAAATCCACAATTTCACCCCTAAATGGACTAAAATGAACATCAATTTTAAAAGCCCGCCAAATCCGTTCGAGAAAATTCCAGAACCCTTAAAAGAAGCACTCAACACGTGCGAAAAGCCCCAGAAATTTCAAATTCTGGACTCCTCTGTCAAAATATCACTCAGAAAATCAATAATTCGTAATCTAGAAGATTCTTATGATATAAATTATGTATATATTAACTAGTATTAATATATTTTAGATTATGAGGACATTTATGAGCAATAAAAACCGTGAAATGACCGTGGAACAAAAAAACGCGGATTTTTCTGACCATAAAATCCCCGAGGAGTCCTCTCAGGTAGTCCAAAATGCCAAAAAAGAGGAGAATATCTCGGCTATATCTCCCCGAAAGGTCTCCTTTGAAGGATTGATGGCCGAATTGAGCATAAAAGTATCAAAAACCAATCAAAACCCTCCCAAAGTCGACAAAAACGGCCAAGGCAAGTCTCCGGCTGAGGAGGGCAAGAGGAGTGTGTTAATGGAGGCTATTCGGGCTGGGGGGGTTAAACTAAATCCTGTGGGGGATAAGAGGGGGGTACAGCCTGCCTGTGGAATGATATCTGCTCTCAACACTGCTTTGGAGAAGAGGAGGGTGTCTATTAACTGTTCTGATAATGAGTCTGAGGGGGTTTGGTCTGATTGATTTGTTTTTAAATAATTAATTATTTTATTATTATTTTTTAATATTATTATTAAATAAATTATTAATAATAATAGCTGTTGTGGGACATGCTAAGTTATTTAGAAAAGCAGTTTATATTAGAAGGAATAAAGGTATATCAAAATATACCAATTTTTAGAACAATGTGCGAATTGATGGTAGAGACTGCCGTTCTTTAAGGGAAATAGGCATTGAGAGTGGAATACTTGTCAATGCTAATGGATCAGCTCGTGTTAGACAAGTATTTCAATCGTAGTAATCACTCAGGGTAATACTGAGGTCATTGTTGGGGTAAAATGCGAGCTTTCAACTCCAAACCAATCGACACCCACATCGGGGAGAATTGAATTTAATTTTGAATGGTAATTTATTTAATTTAAAAAATATTAATTGAATTAAATATAATTAATTTATAATATAAATTTTATTTAGTTCAAAAAATGTCTTTTCCGAAAACGATAATGATTTTCCCAGCCAAATGTCAGCGGAAGTCGTGGGCTTCATTAACTCCGCGTTTTCGAATTACCACCATAATCCTTCCCTCTGCATAATTCCGTCAAAAATATGCTGGTTACTCCACATTGACATTTTGGTTATATTCACGGTGGTTAACCTCACTTCAGTTATTGGAATCTGGCGGGAATATATATGACGTCACATCCCTGGCTATAAAAGTAGCCTTGGCGGACACAATCCTCCCGTTGGTCTCAGTTTCCGCGGAGGGTGAGGTGGAGCCGGTGGGGAAGGGATCCCGTCTGGACGTGAAGGAGTGTCCCACAGTGGTGACCACGTGCAAAGTGGAGTATTCTGTGTGTTTTGTAGATTGGGGAGAGTCATGTGTTGGATGGGTGTGTGGAGGAAGAGTTGTGTTCAGTCGGGAGGTAGTTTTGAGGGGAAAATATGTTTGAGTGTCGTCCTGGCCTTTGATTTGGAGGGAAATGTGGTCGCAATGAAGAAGTTGAAGGACGGAGGGTTGTCAGTCGACAGTGTGTTTGATATCATTGATGTATTCTCCTTATTTTTAGTTTAGCAAGCACAGCATGCGAGTGCTGAGTTGAGGGAAACTGTCGATGCCTGGATTTGTACTAATTTTTGTGTTTAAATTGGCATTTTTTTGTTTTTTAATATTTCTGGCATTAATTGATATATTTACTAACAATTTCTTTCCGTTGGATTTTCGGAAAATGTTTTTTTGAGTCTTGTAGCTCATTAGTCTGGATATTATAGGAAATGTGTAGATATAGACATCACGAGTCAATCATATTCACTTCTAACCGGCTAACAATGACTTTTATTTCAAGAAATAAATTCGGTAGAGGTCTGAAGTCACTTAGTAATAAAGAGAAAAAAGTTCCCATTTATTTTTTTGGTGACTTTGTAACATAAAGCAAATTTTGTTTAAATAGAGGAGGAATTTTCCGACTCATTGATTTAAAAAATTGTGTCATCACCGTCATCACTGCCGAGGATTTACAAAGTTCAGACCAATGTTTGTTAATAATGCCTTACTCAATAATTCAGCTTTCCCGTATTTGTTGAATGTTTAAATTTAATAATAAAAAAATATTTTTATGAGAAAATGTTCCATAGCAATGACATTTTCTCAAAAAATTAGAATTGTTTAAATCTTATATTAAGAATCAGTTACGCTCTGTATAGTTAGTTAGTTAGTTAGTTAAAGCCGTAATCACCCGTGTCCGGCCATTGGCTGATCCTGAGTTGTCAAATGCCTCCACGAGTTTGAGTCCAAAGCAGACATCGTCCACGAGTCCCCGTCCGGTGAACAATTTGACAAGAGGATTTTCTTGGCAGAGATGATAAAGGGGTAGGGTGTCAGGTCTGTATACATTTACTGAATTGTTTTGGACTATTCAAGAACGATTGTTTTGGTAGCACAATTTTAAAAAGATGTCAAAATTAATTAAAAATGGTTTAAGTCCAATTGTAAATAGAAAATGTCTCTTTCTTCGCTTTACATGATTACCAAAATTGATACAAAAAGTGTCAAATTTGAAAATTGCTTTGTTAAAATTGGTATAAATCTTACAGATGTACTATTTCCAATCGTGGCGATTCCAGTATTGCATAGTTGTGTCATTTCAGGCTATGTATTTTTCTGTATTTAATATTTGGTAGCAAAAAGAACGCGGTTGTAAATTTTAATTCATATC
Organism: Octopus sinensis; assembly: GCF_006345805.1. Classification (NCBI taxonomy): domain Eukaryota; kingdom Metazoa; phylum Mollusca; class Cephalopoda; order Octopoda; family Octopodidae; genus Octopus; species Octopus sinensis. The sequence continues at coordinate 116,792 of NW_021832528.1, read as the reverse complement.
ACTTGTCCAATTTCACAGGTAAAAGTTGCGTGTAATGGTTTGTAAAAGCATTAAATCATAAGTGTCCCTATCAGTTTGCAAAGGAAAATTACAACAAATAGAGAGTTAAAAAATCCCCCGTCCTACAAAATATAAAAAATCACTGACAGTTTATATTCTTTCTCCTCTGATCGATGAATCTACACATACAAACAAATAGCTCACGCAAATTGTTTAACCCAGAATAGACCTCCAATCAGGCACGTCTAGAAAGTTCACAAACAAGAAACAAAATGGCTCAAGACTCTGCAGACGCGCGATCTGTTCTTCTATAGCCTTGCCATGGGTGGCACTTTTGAAACTTTTGATGCCACATTTTAAAATGTTGAATCTTCTCAAAAGACCTTAGAGGCTCTAGAATAGCGTTTCTCAACCTTTTTTAAATGGGGACCCCCAAAGGGACTCCGTTAAAAAATTTCAGGGACTCCATAGTATCGATTTTATCTTAATCAAGAATTAAATCAAATCTTATTAATAAAAAATTATAAAGTGATTAAACTGCCTAATGGGACTTTTGTTCTTGAATTTTAGAGATTAAAATATCAAAGAGAAACAATTACATCTTAGTTAAAAAGAACTCTCAACAATCAGAATAATTCAAAACACTCTTTAACAGTCAATCTGATTCAATCGGTGTTAGTTACGTTATTTCTCATGTTATTGCGAAGCATAGAAAGCTTTTTTCTGATGGTGAATATATAAAAGAAGCGTGGATAAAATGTGCACTATTCTTATTCAAAGAAAATCCAAAAATTGTAGAAAAAATATTCCATTTTCACGAAATAAAGAAAAGAATTTTGGTGATGAATTAAAATATCTTTCTTCAACAAAGTAAAGATATCAAGTCTTATGATTTCATTTCCCTTTGTGTTGACGAAAGTACGGACATATCTGGATTGTCACCCCTAGCAATTTTTGTCAGATATTGCGCCGTAAATACTATTATGGAAGAATTATTGTTTTTGCCAGCATTAGCAACAACTAATAAAGGAGTTGATATTTTTAACACAGTTGTAAATTCGATCACAAAGAATAAGATAGATATTTCAAAAATAGTATCAATAACCACAAATGGTGCACCCAGTATGATTGGAAAGAATATCGGTTTTGTCAGCTTACTTACACAGCACGTCGGGCATCCAGTTCTTGGTCTTCATTGCATCATTCATCAACAGGTTATTCGTTTTTCTTACAACCTTCAGGTTTTATGTGCAAAATCTGGATTCGAGCCATTCGAGCACATTACAATCATTGTCACAAAAATAATTAACTTCATTTCTGCTCGGTCCTTAAATAAAAGAAAATTTCAGACAATATTAAATGAAGTAAATTCACTACATATGGGTTTTTTATAATCTGTTAAAAGGATTAATTATGTATAACAACGTAAGATGGTTGAGCCGTGGAAAAGTTCTTGAACGATTTGTCCAGTGGTTTGATGAAGTTCAAATATTTTTACAGAGTGAAAAAGTAATTGATAAGTATCCACAATTAATGGACCCTGGATGGATCCTTAAACTAACATTTTTGGCAGATTTTATGTGCCATTTAAATGAATTGAATTTGAAAGGTGGTAATAAATTATTATATTACACGATTGACTTAATTCAGGCATTTGAGGCCAAATTGGTTGTTTTTAACATTGACTTACTTTCCAACAATTTTAAATGTTAAAAATACTAAAAAATTCTTAAAATTAGATTTAGTGTCTATGAAAAAAGATCTACCTAAACAAATTCTAGAATTTTCGTCGTTAATTCAGTCAGTAATTCATGAATTTTCTTCAAGATTTGTTGAATTAAAACTATTTTCCCAAACATCCAACTTTAGAATATATCCAGATTTAATTACATTCGATAAACTTAATTTAAAGATTCTAGAATGAATAAATTTTGAAGATCTGGAAATGCAGCTAATAGATCTACATTACAGCTCTATTGAAACAAAAATTTGTTGATTTAAGAGATACTTTGGAAATAATTGAAAATGATCAATTATCAGTTTCACATGAAGACCTCACAAAAAGAAATACTGACAGTACGAATTCCATTCCTGATAAATTTTGTTTAAATCTTTGGTATCTTGATTGTTGTACCCTGGGCGGTCCGCCCGATGTTTTGTTGAAAGACTTAGTCACTCTAATTCCGGCGTTATCGAACATTGGTCTGGTCATTAATTCCAACACGTCTGAGTTTGTCAATTTCACTGTTTAAGAACTTTTCTCTTTTTTTCGGACTCCTTCCCCAGTTGAGACAACACCTTTGTCTGATCTGGAAATTCTGGGGTCACCGATTCTCGCCGACTCAGCTACACGAATCCTCCTCTCCAAAAAAATCTCATTGCATCTCTTTCTGAAAAACTTTCTGTCATTGATCCTTATCCTTCATTCTACATCTTCAAAAACTATCTTTTAAAACAAAAATCATTTATATGCTGAGAAACTCTCCTTGTTTTTATGTCACGCAAGTGCTGGAATTTTATCATTCCTTGGTTCGGAGGTTTGCGGAGAAAATTCTCAATGTGCATTTCGACGATATTGCCTGGTGTCAGGCTAAACTTCCTGTGAGTCACGGAGGTCTGGACCTCCGTTCCAGTCTTGATTTGGCTCTTCAAGCCTTTTTTTCTTTGGCGTCTGGATCATATCTCCTTGTCTAAAAGATTCTAGAAAAAACTACTGAATTATCTTTGGACTCTGATGTTGATTCGGCCCTTGCACTTTGGAAACAAAATTATTCTGAAATCCCTTCCGATGTCATTTCTCAGCGGGATTGGGACAAAATTCTTTGCCGTCGATCTTCAGCTGACTTGGAACCACTCCTCGACCAACACAGACTGGCCTGTTTTCGTTCCGTCTGTCAGTCATACTCAGACTCCTGGCTGAATGTACTCCCTTCTCTGCTTTTGGATACTGTCTTCGATAGAGATTCACTCCGTTTGGGTATCTGCAATCGCCTTGAACTCCACGTCTGCAGACCTCACCCCTGTCGTTTGGGGCTAAAGTTGACCCACTTGAATTACATCCTCTGTCCTGTCGAATGAGTGCCGGCCAATTTTTTCGGTACACTGAAATTAACAATTTAATTCACAAAGCCCTGGAAAGAGCTGGTTTCCCTTCAGTTCTGGAACCGACGGGCCTCGACCATGAAGATGCAAAACGTTCCGACGGCTGTACGCTTTTTTGCTCTTGAATCCGAGAAGCAGCTCGTTTGGGACGTCACCTGTGCCGACTCTTTCGCCAAAGGAGCATTGAATTCCACTGCTTGTCGGCTGTGAAGGCCGAATCCATGAAACTGACTAAATACGATAATTTGTGCGATCGCTTTCGCTTTTGTGAATTGCCGTTGAGACTTCCTGTGTTTTCGGGGCAAAGACCGTTGCTCATCCAAAGAAACTTGGCCGTCTGTGCACCCATCGCTCCAGAGATCCCATGAAATTTATAATCATTATTCAGAGGATCTCGCTGGCTGTTTTATCCTGGAATTGTCTTTCAATCCTCCGAGCCGGTACTTAATAACTAGCTTATTCCTTTTTCTTCTTGAAAGTGTTTCGAGAAACTGTTTAATTCTATTATTAACTATTTATTTAAGTTTTTTGTAAAGATGGCGTTTATTTTTGGTATCCCTCTTTTTTCTAATCCTTTTTACTGATAAAAAATAATTTTTTAATAGATAGCGGAAAGGGTAAAACGAAGCTAAAGAAAAGAAAACGAGGCTGAAAAAAGCTGAGGTTAAGTTATTTAATTAAAAATCTTAAATTTTGACTTTTTTATTCGTTCTCTGCGGCTTCTTTGCCTTCCGCTTTCTTTGCCAACTTAATTTTTTATCTATTTAATGTGTTATTCATCTGATGTGTCTATTAGTTATGTAGTATGTCTGTTAGTTATCTGGTGTGCTGTGTATATGTTTGTTATCTAATGTGGCGTTTGAACTTGGTGTGTCTGTTACTTCTGGTGTGTATCTTATTTATCTGTTTGTGTACCCAAAATATTTGTGCTTTTCTTCTGTTGAAAAAATATAGAATACCTAAAAAATGTAAAAGAAAAACAAAAAAAATTAAATTAAAAACAAAACTGAAAAAATGAAAAAAACAAAAAAAAGTAGAAATCAAAAATTAAAACACAAAAAGCTCAAAAATTAAAAAAGCTAAAACAAAAAAAACGATGAGGGCAAAGGAGAGAAAATACGAAGCGCTGCGAGATCGATTCGTGTTCTGTCCGATTGTGGTCGAGACAACTGGAGGAATAAGTGGGAAATCACTTCGCTTCCTAAAGAAGCTTGGACGCTTAGTCACATTAAAAAGCCACGACATACGTGAGACCCGGTGGCTTCTCCAGTTGATCTCCGTTGCTATCGTGAGAAAAAACGCCAGTATATTCTAATGTTTCCAGCATCAGTATGGATGTTAATTGTAGAATTTAAATATCACTAATTTGACGGAATTTAGGAAATTCAATTAGTTTTTAAACTTTACTTGAGTATTATATTTTTCTTCTGTCGACCTCGCGAGAATCTTCCGTAAATAAAAAATTAATGATACTGGACAAAACGGCAATTGTTAAAACAAGTCGAACTGTAAACAATCATTTACTAAAATTCGTTATGATAAAATAATTTTCATAAATGTTAAGCCACCATGAAATTCTAATTTAGTGCATTAAAGGAATATAAACCAGGATTCATTAGATAAATTCAATTTCTCTGATTTTCTAGAAAAAATGGTCATGAAATGTATTTTTGCTCAACGCAGTTGATTCCAAGTTAATTTACTAAGTTTTTTGATCTGTTCTTAAAACTCTGACTTATTACACTAATCTGACTAATGTCGAGTATTTCCACGTCTCATTATCTTCCTGTATTAGAACACAAGAAATGGTAATTACTCAAACAGTTTATATTTCTTTAGTTTATTGCTCAAATAAATTCTTTCAAACTCCACTTGGCCTAAAATTTTGGAAAGTTTTTTGAGTTTTTCGTCTGTAGCAACACCCTCTGGGGATCGAAAATAGTCCTCCATGTATTCCTTCCATCCTTTTTCTCCCAAACTGGACATATGTGAAAATATCCCGGAGGGTCGATTGGAAACGCTGTCCTCCGAAGACTGACCCAGAGGTTTCATTTCTATAAATAAAGTATGCTTAGGAAAGTGTAGTATAAACTGTTAGAATTGTCCTGTTCTTTGTTCACAGAAGAATGGTTGGATAAGTCAATTGAATTCGAAAATAGTTCATTGGCATATTTATGAATAATTAGTGCATTCGATGGGTCGACAGAATATCCATGAATGAAGAGCACTACCATGTGTGTGGCAACCACAAATTCCGCTTTATTTAGTCGCCCGTCTTGGTCTTTGTCGGCAGTCTCCCAAATGAAGGCCAACAAATTTTTGGACAATTTGGATTTTTCAAAAAAACTAATCAACGCTCTCCCTAGTGGTCAATGACATACTCATAACCTGGAATAGACACGTGATCTGCCCGCAGCATGTCAAAGTAGTATGAGTAGTATTCGGCCTGCTCTTTGCTTATTGAATACATCTCAAGGACTGATTATATATATTAGAATTTTGTATTTTTTCAAGATTTAATAAAATAAGATATTTTAGCCCATTTTTATGTCAGTCCTCAGGAGTCTGTCCAGTGATGAATATGCACGTGTAGAAATATGTGGTCAAGTAAGGGACGATAAACAGCGAGTCAGAAATAAAATCTGAATTCATGTTTTCGTGATAAAATGAGACCAAATATCATTACAGATAGAAACGTCTTCCGAACACACGATGATTTTCCAATTTATATATTTTTAGTTGACATACATTGATAGTTAAGATTCACTGAGGACAAGTGGGCTGTCGAATGGAAAATCTGATTAACACCTTCTTGATATAAGCGCCACATGTAGAATGAGTTGCATGTCAGTGTTAAGTAGTGTCAAGAGTGAGAGTAATGTTCCCCACTATTTTCCTGCCCCGTGGTGCATTCCGAATTGAGGAAACATTCTCCTGTGCCAATTGGAGTCGCGTTGGGAGTGCTCGTGTGGATTGGTTGGTGTGCTACAACGAGGTTTGACAATGTAAACAGTTTTGTCAGTACAACTGTGCGAATGGTATATTCTGGCAAAACCAATTGGCAAACAACAGTGCTACAGACTGTCTACCCTTTCAGTGGACGGGACAGAATATGAATGTGTTAGAACGAGTGTGACTAATGATTTGCTCGTTGAGAATGCCATTGAAATTACTGATCAAAAATCAGTTATCAGTTGCAGTACTTATTAACAATTAAAATGTTTGAATAGAGAAAAAAATTCAATATGGAAATGAGCTTAATTAAGTACCGGAATGAATATTATTATTAGAATAAAGAATGTTAATATTTTTTTATTTCCTTATGCCTTAACATATGGCATTGTCCGAATCGTATGGGAGACACTCATTGCATGCTTGGATAAGTAATATTCATACCTGTTGCTCCCACAGTGGTCACTGTGAATGTTCCGTACGTCAGATTCAACTGGAAATTATTACTAGGCTATGAAATAGATATGGACTTACTGTAGAATTAAATCAGAATCATCACCTCCAAGTATTCTAAGCTTATACATCGAAATGAATACGATGTTGGTTGGGATTCACCTATTTGGAAGCAGATTATAGAGCTTTCAAAAGAAATTCTGTATTTAATGCTAATAAAAGGAAGGTACGTTTTGTATTTCGGCAAAGAACTAGAATTTTGTTATTCTTAAAAATACAGATGTGACAAACTCGAACAGGTCAAGAATGCCGAACGACTGAAATACTGCAATTCCCAGCAACTCCAAAGAAATCTATAGTTGAAAATAATTGAATTAAGTCATTACACTGCATTTAACGATTTCAGACCATAAAAAGTATCGTCCATAATATATTTCAAGGAACCAGAACATTCTCTACGCAAATGAATAAACAATTATCGACAGTGCTTCAAGTTTTGGAAATATTCCAAAATTTGGTCTTTTAACAAATGAGACATTATTGAGTATATGAACATATATGATATTCGAATCAGTTTCAATGTTCGGAAAAATGCAATCTCGTAGCGATCTAGGTATACTTTAGAATTTTATAAACATTTTTGTTGTGTATCCCGATTTTAATTCACAGGTTTTTGACGTGATTTTAGAAACTAGCACTATGATGAAGACAAACATTTAAATTAAAATTATTCACAATTTATTAAATTATCCTGACAAATTATATCATTCATTTTATAATCAGTTAATAAAATAATTAAAAACATGTATCCAAGTATTCAAAATCATTCAATTTCAATAAAAAATTAAAAATATCTGTTTTTACCAAAAAATTTCGAAGTAATCCACGCTAGGAAATTCACAATATAACAGAAATCTACATCTACGAAATAATTATTCCCTTATAAACATATTTAATAATAAACAGCACAGTTAGACATTGCAGTCCTTCCAAAGACCCCTAACAAGCACATTATGCAGAAAGTTATCCTCAGACATCCTTTCGTTAAGAGGAGGCCACGGATTCCCTTACAATCAATAATCCCAATAACCTTTAAGTTCTAAAATCGACAATTTGACTCCTGTTCCGGGATAACGGTGAGGGGCAGTGAGAAGATTGGTGTAGGAATCCACGTGGTCTTGGAAACGAGGCACGAGGACTCGGAATAATTTTCTGATCAAATCTTTTTCCTGGAATTTTATAGAAAAAACAAAAAGAACCAAAAGCCAGTAATTGGCGTATTTCATGGTTTCAGTATGTCTGTCCCCGTAGAGTAATGCACGTTGAATTAACTAGTGATATTGGATAGGGAGGGGACACGATTTCTGCATATCCTTGTGCTTCGTGGAGTTGGTCGTGGTAGCCCTCAATTCGCTCAAATCTGGTCACCGCAGTCACAATTTCTCGTAATTTGAGCATTCGGCCTTCTGGTCCTGACCCACAGGCTTTGGCTCCTGGTAGGTTTCTTCGACGGTTTAGATACGGGACTCGTAATCGAGTAGTCATAATGTGGACACACAACAACTATAACGTTATTTAATTTTATTTATTTTTTACTAAAAACTTCAAAGATAAAAATCGTAGTCATGTATGTTTTCTTTCCTTTCAAGAACCTCAAAATTTCATTTTTGTTGATACAAAATCCGATTTTAAAAAAGCATATTTTTGCAATTCATAGTAATAGAAGTAAAACCCTTCTTAACTTAGTTCGAATAATACACAGTCTTTCTATGTTATTCACTTTCGGATGAACTTTATACTCTGATAAAACACGTCGAGTTCCCAAATAAATGTTTTCAAACTTTTTGGGTTCAATATTAAATGTAATATCTGACGATGTGAACAAGAGAATCTTGGTGAATATAAAATTGAACTTAGTCAACTTTTTAAAGCCACAAATAGATACCCTGAGTCCATATATTAACTATTAAATATAGCTTATTAATATGGAATTATATGATTGGCCAGAATATCGAAAAATCTTGGATTAATGTTGGTTGCACAAAAAAGTGAACGAATCCTAAAGTCATTTCAAAAAGCGGGTAATTTATTGGCCATGCAGTCAAATGACATTGGATTGAATAAAACAAATCTTTGCATTCAATACTCTCTTATTGTTTAAAGGAGACTAACTTTACTGACCCTTCTTAGTGGATTGTATATAATTCTAAAATTGAAGGAATGTTTAACTCAAAATCCATTCTTTGATACGTACAAGGCAATGTGTTCTCAGTGGAACTCAGTGATGAAAATGTTGAGAATTTTTGCTATAAAATGTGGACGGGTGCTACAATTATTATTTATGAAGACACATTTTTTGTGAACAAATCGAATAGACTCATGACACAAGCAGACAATCTACAGCAGCTAATAATTGGTGGAGATACGGGTGGATATCACAATATATCCAGAACAGTAAAAGAGATAATTACTTCAATTGAGGTTGAAATCACTAAATAGTATTTCAATTATTGCCTTATAATAATCTTTATTTAATGAACCACACAAGTTGTGCTTCTAGTAAATCAAAAGGACCAATTATGCATGATAAGGGACCCCTCTTACCATAGAGTTGGCTTAGTAAGGGACCAATTAGGCATGAGAAGGGACCCCTCTTACCATAGAAATGGAAAAAATGCACAAATACGACTTACTTGCAAGTAAAGTGAATATAGTACTGATTATGCAATGATAATACTCTTAAATTATATGCAACAGTACTGTGGATACTCTGGAAAGAATCCTGAATACAATAATTGGTAGATTGACGAGGATAACTGTAAGCAAATTGAAATAAATAATTTGAAGATTGAAAAATAATGCTTTAAAATAGGACAAAAGAAAATAATGTGAGAAAACCAGTGGGCAAGTAGACTCTCAACTTTAAGCCAGGGAGGTTAAAGAGTAGTTCTATAAGAACACGTGAAAATTGAAAATTCTGTAGAATTTCAATTGATCAATTTGGACTCCACCCTCTTTCCTGTCGAAAAAGCGCTGGTAGATTCCCGAGGCATTCAGCTCTCAACGACGTTATAAGAAGAGCTCTCGATTCAATCGGATTCCCATCAGTGCTGGAACCACCTGGATTGGACCGAGGAGATGGAAAACGCCCAGACGGGATGACTATCTTTCCGTTTTTGGAAGGAAAGCCTCTCGTATGGGATTCAACATGTTCCGACTCCTTGTCCAAGACAAATATGTTGGAAAGTGCCTGCAATGCTGGCACAGCTGCGGATAGAGCAGAGGACATCAAGAAGAAGAAATATGATGGGCTCACCGATCGTTTCGTTTTCCGGCCGGTTGCTGTCGAAACCCTGGGATCGATTGGGAAGGAGTCGTTGCGCTTCCTCATGTGTATTGGACGTCTCAAGACCCTGAGAACACACAATCCTCTGGAGACGAGATGGCTCCTCCAGAACGTGTCCCAAGCAATAGTGAGGGGAAACTGGATCGCCATCAGTTCTGCTTTACATACATTAGTTTAAAATTACAAATTGACAAAAAAATTAGGTTTTAGCAAAAGTATTCATTTCGAACGAAAAAAAAAATTGCAATAAATATTTCAAAACTGACCTTAAAACTGATTGTAGAATAAGCATAAATGATGAACGCTCATTTTCAAATAAATTTGTGGATTTGTTAATATAAATTACTCAAATAACACAAGGTAAATTAAATTAGGAAAGCCTCTGAGCGTGGAACTGGGTCGGGGAGTGATGGGGAGTATTCACTCAGTAGAGAAATGTGACATTGGTAGGGATTCGAGGACTAAACATGTTCTCTCCCAACGCACATCCGAGTGACTTATGTTGCCCCTACTAACTCGTACACCATTGGGGTGAGCATTCTCTACTCAATGAAAAGGAAACTGTAATGCAGGTGGAATAAGGGGATACCCAAAAAGACTACGAGATGATTCAGATCTTTCCAGTCCGCCAATTCTGCCCAGTCGTGGAAAAGTTAGATGCAAACTACGCACTTTTGATGAGGCAGAGTCATCAATTATGTGTTTCTATTTGTAAAGGAGACAACACAACCATTCTATGTGCGTTCGGAAGGACTGTCATTTTGCAGTCTTTCTCCAAGTACTTCATAAAAAAAATTTAAGGTTCAAACTTTTGGTTTTAAATAGGTCTATTAAATTCATCAAATAACGCATGAATATTTAAAATTTTCAAACTTTATATCAAATATTAATTTCTTTAAATTGACTATAATGAACATGCCCTTTCTTAGAGTATTCGTTTTTGTTTGTATATAGAAAATTCAAATTGAATTGATCAAGTCATTTAATAGAATGATTTTTTAATGAAAAACCATTTATTAAAAAAAGTGAAAATATTTGAACCAGGGATCCTAAATAAATGAAGTATTGCAATATAAATCGAGTTTCTGCATCAGTGTTCGTAATTTTGTCACTTATCTCAAATATTTTCAATCAACAATCTGAAAAGTTAAAAAATTGGATGACAAATCTAAACTACTGATAAATTTATTTACCGAAAATTTAAATATAAATATCTCAGATGGTTTTTCGAGCGAATATCCTTTGCGATAGTACGCTCTAATTCTTTCTCGATCGCGTCGGCTTCCCTTCCATGAAGCTTTCAACACTTGACCGAATTCTTTTTTTCATTAAATGATTAGTGAATAAAAGAATATCTCAGGATTAGATGATAAGTACAAAATGCACACAATTGGGTAATCTAATACGTTGATGGAGTATAATAATCGAATATCTCAACATTAACCAAACATACAAGAACTGCTTAAACTAAGCATATTCACTTCTACACCTTTTTGGTATCGAATATCCGAACTAGGATGTCAAATATCCGAACTGAGATGTCAGACGTCATTATTGTGTTTTCTAATATCCAAACGAGAGACGGAATATTCACAGGGCACAGAATTAGAAGACACGGACAGTAGGTTAGTCGGAAAAGAATTTATAAGTTATTCAATCAATTTATTCCTTAAATATTGGCATAATTAAATACATTTAATTGAACAAATCCTCCCCAATAACTAACCTACCCATAAATCAGACAAATCAAAAGCGTACAAATTTTAGGAACAAAAAAGAATCCAACTTTGGGCACACTGATGAGGAAATAGACAAAGAAAAAACACCAAATTAGAATAATCATGTTAAATAACACTTCCAGTAATAATTAAGAAGGGATTAGGATTTACGATTGTTAATAAAAGTGCCATAAACCATATCGGAGGGTCCATAGGCCTCGAAATAGCCTGTGTTGTACCTCGTTCGGACACTCTGGAAGGAAGAGGCCAGAAGCATTTTTGTCTTGACGTCTTCTTGTTCCTTTATGAACTTGATCCACGCGAAAGGGTTATCAAAGAGAATGAAACAGCTTTTGTCGAGGTTTAGGACTTTCTCGGACATTTCCTCAAAGATTTGAGTCTTCTCTCTTGAAGAGGTGTCACATTTATCGGCCACGACTAAGCTTGATTTGTCTTCGTTGAGGTGGATGATGATGTAGTCATACTTGTGCTTCAATTTGAAGTCGTTGAATGTGGTCTCGAAATCATCGGGAAGTGATAGAGAGACAGATAGGACCTAAATATGGGAATAAATAGAGCACACTAGAAACCATTAGGATTATGCCAAGTATATTATTTTATTATACTATTCTATCAGGTAAACCATCGAATTATAATTTAATAATATACACATATTAATTATTTTACGATATTATATATAATTTTATTTTTATTGAATTATGGAATTTAACCAATCAAAACTCATCATGATTATTATAAATCAATAAAAAATAATTAAAGAGATGAGATTCCTTTTTAAAGACATGGAGGTAGAAAAATGTCATTCAAGACCCACAAAACACTCCCTCTTGGAATTTCAAGCTTCTTTTGATAATTGGCCTGATGACTAAGTAAGCAGACTATAAGTTACGTCCAATTATCTATTTCTAGGACAAATGACGTGCTTAACAATCATAAATCAAAATTTAGCACAGCTTTTTCAATAAGAATATAGGTCGAGAATATCCAAGAATGTTCTACAGTGTTCTGGAATATTCTAGAATTATGGTATCCAGCTAAAAAACTAATTTAAGCATGCTAGAAATTATAACTAATATATAAAAAAAAGTTAAAATTATAGACAGTATCTTCTGTGTTCATTCTTCTGTTTTGCACGATCAATGTCCTCATCACCATTTTCATCTAAATTGTGAAGAATCTCTTCATTCTCTGTATAGATGATATTCTTCCTTTGGAATTTATTCTTAGTCTTGACCAAAATAAATTTAAGACATAGACTTGTCATATCTTCAGGCCATTTATCATGTCAAAAATAGTTTATTATTGTTGACATAACACGTTGGAATATTTCGGAAAGATAGCCGACACTCTTTTGCGAAATCCCTGCATTTTAATCAATACATTTAATAATTTTTTGATCTTGTAGAATCACGTTCCATTATCAATACCACCAACAACAAAATATATATTTCTAAAAACTCAAAAGCCTAGATATTAAAATAAATTGAAAATAAAGACAAAATTATTAGGAAAGTCCAAAAATTAATCTCCCCTACATTTCAAAGTACTGACCACAGCCCTCTCAGGAGATCTACAACATCAAAACCCCCACAAACATAATAAAAACGAGAACCCCCTTCCCCGAAAAGGCATTTTGATCAACCGAATTCAACACGGTCTGAGAAATAGCCTCAAAAAGTGGCCCATCCTCCTAAACAAAACCCCCACAGACCAACCATCCCCTCCTTATAAGTATACTCCGACAACCCAATCAACGCCTCACAAGCAGTCCCCGACGCTGCAAAGTCACAGGTCTCCGACAGACTTCCAATCGAGTCAAAATGGGCAAGATAAGGCCTGGGAGACCCCTCCTCCGTGAAGGAAATCCCTCCCACGATTGGCTCAATAAACCAGGGAGAAAACCTGTGGGTGAGTGGAAGGTCAACCTCTTGTCATACAACATATAGGAGACTATGTTGGCCACTCTTTGAGGACTCAATTCCCTGTGCTCGTTCAACTCGAATTGGCTGATCTCCGCCTGCAGATTGTGGTGGCTGTGGTGGGGAGGTTGGGGGGTACAATGTGAGAATGTCGCTTTGGAAGCCTGACATGGCAATGTAGACGTGTTTGTTGAGGCGGAATATTTTGCAGAAATTGTTGGATATTACTTGGTAGCGGACTCCGAACTGTGTGTCACAGGCAAAGGCGATTGAGTTCTTTCCACACATTGCAGCAACACTTCCACCATTGTATGTTAATACGTCCTATCATATTACTCCTCACGTCACCACCATCACTTGTATTACAATCAATTGTTATTAATTTATTCATATTCAATAATTAACACTTAATACATAAATAGTATTTCTATTATTTCCTTAAAAATGGTCTTTATTTAAATGAACTACACTATTTGTGTTTTAATAAATTACAAGGACCAATTAGGCATAAGGGGGGTCCCTTAGCATAAAATGGGGTTATTTATAGAGCAATTAAAACTGGTAAGGGACCCCCCTTACCAAAAAATGGGGTCATTAAGAGACCAAATAATAATGATAAGGGACCCCCATTACCATAGAGTGGGCTTAGTAGGGAACCAATTAAAAATGGTAAGGGACCCCCCTTAGCATAAAATAGCTTTGTCAGCCAATGAGACATGTCGAACGAATTAAACAGACATTTATTAGCAAGAAAGACTATTTTCGTTGCCAACTGTAGGAATGGAACTTAGGAGAAATGGGCAATGTTAGTTTAGGCCTTGATATTGGTTGGAGTGATTTATATTTGCGTATTTGTGAGGCTCGGAAGGAGGAGGCCTGTCTCCTGATAGCACAGATCTCCTCCTTCTCACGCTCCCTCCTTGAATGCTCATTTTCCTGTTGTTGCATCAGTCGGTTTACTTCAAAGTCCTGGTCGGCCTTTCTTCTATCAATTGCACGTGCTGCTGAGTGGAGATTGAACTCATCGAATTCTAAAATGGGTCATTTAATTAACCAATTGGGGGTCTTTCGGGGATTTGAGGACGAAATGGCTCACGATTTTTGATCAAATTATACCGACTCTGAGCATTGGGAGGCCTGTTTTCTTTCAGGGGACTGCTTTGGGATGTTTTACTGTTCTGAAGTGAGGAGGATTTTTTCACTGTAGAGGATAGAATTATTTTAGTTGGCAAACCTAGAATAATATTAGCAATTAATTTACTCATCACAACAAACGAAATTATATTTGCGCCAGTTTAATTATATTTTAATGTAAATTATTTAATAAAAATATAATAAATTATCATTTTGGTATTTTATCATGGGCAATATAAACTACACGTTTTCTAACCAATCAAACAAAACACTTATAATTTTAAAGTGAATATTTTCCCGCCCTAATGCTAGACATCCAATTTGTTATCCTCTTCTGCCTGCTCACTCATCACTGATATAATCGACTATGAACTGACTCACCAAAAAGGAGTTAAACCACCCCGCCAAATCTACTTTTGTTCCCGCCAAAATAAGGGCCTATTTTATTTTATCACCAAATTGCTACTTTTGTGGACACGTTGTTTTGTGATTGTAATTTTGAACACGTTTTGATATCACTGGTGGTTGTGTGGTATCACGACAGATTTATTTGACCAAAGCCACACGACGGACGTCCCTGACTAAACACAACTGGAAACACATTTTGGTGGGGTCGTGTATTCTGGCAGTCAAGAACTATGAGGATTTTGAAGTCAAGAATAAAGATTGGACACAAATAACCAACCTGGATATCCATAGAATGTAATATGTTTAATATATATAGAAATCAAATCGAAGCTGACTTGCTCAGACTAATCCAATTCGAGACAGACGTGGACAGGGACACATTCTACTATTACTATTCAGCGTGTCTTTACTACCAATACACAAAAACAATATTTTAAATAAATCTATTTATTATTTTAAATAAATTTTAATCTATTGTGGTTAACCTATATTCGAAATATTTAGAGTGCTTCATTTTACCCACCAGTCGTGATATCCACGTTTTCCTATATATAGAACAGTCATTATACTTGTAGAACAAATATATGAGGATTATTCCAACCAGCACAATGGCAACGACCAATCCGGAGATGAGATATCTCCACGAATATCCACTCGAATATTCCCCACAAACACACTCTCTACTCCCCACACTCAATACTAGTCCCCTCCTCACATCCCCCCACTATAAATAATATAAGTAATAATACGGAGGAGGTCGACTCGTCTATTTTAATAACCAAAATGACACCACCACGAGTAGTATCCATTTCTACACGAAAGTAATTCGGCTTCAAATACTACTAATTCAATCCAATCACAAACATTCACAAGTTGGAGGTACAAGTCGTCAATCACATATTTCCTGTGGGTCACAAATTGTTGCTCACCACACAGAGAGCACTTCAACTCATATATCCGGGGCTCTCCGTGCACATTAACCACGAACTCACTGGAGTGAGACCCGTAGTGAGAGTAAGTAGTGACGTGGCCTACATACTGGCCAGGAGTAGTATATATATACTCACATGTATTCGTGTCTGTGATTATAGAGTTATTCAATAACTAAAATATATGTATATTAATCACCTCATCATTAAAAATATATTTATAAATAAAATCATTTGAATTTACATCCTTGTGGTCACTCAGTAGACTGGAGTGTACTCGGACAGTAAACATTTCATTCACAAAAATATCCTTGTCATATTCAAGACTGCCATACAACTGTGTGTCTACACTACCACAGTACTACACTCACCAATAATTGTGACATCCATGGAGGCATTCACCCACAGGGAGTGGTGTCTGTGTGTGAGAGACACGCCAACCGAGTAGTCACCCCCGTCCACATACTTATGCCTCACACTATAACACCCCTCCCCCATTCTCAATATGTAACCATCCCCAAAATCCCAGACACACGTGATATTGGACCGCCACCCCTACCACATGGCACTCCCCACCCACCTTATATTGGAGTATCATAAAGTGGACTTGCTCATGCACTCTGAACACTGATTTGTACCCCGAAGTGATTATGCTCACGTTGGAAGGGGGCTGGAATGGACAGGGAGGGGCATTCATATCCTCGGTCTGGTCATTCAGGCACATGTTCCCCGGAATTAGACGGATACTGAAATATACCAAGAGGGGAACTCGTTATTCGAACGAATGGGTTCTCCTTCCCAGCAATTGTAGTTGAATTTGGAGACGTTGTTAATACATTCTGATAGGATTGGAGACGAGTCACTGATATTACATTCTAGTTATACCACTCGTAGTCCTCTGCTGTGCAGTTGCAGTATTTTGGGGTCATTAGGTGGGCCACTCTGCATAGGCGATGTGGTTGTCGATAAACGAGGGGATAGGATATCCCATAATGACATGTCCCCACATGAACCTATTTTATATAAATTTTATTATTAATTAATATATTATTAAAATATAATACATTATTTAATATATCCTTTTGAGAGCATTTTCGTCCCAATAGAGCTTGGAGATTTAAAGTGATGATCAAAAGTCGATTGTTGGTGGCATTGTATGCAAAGAGTCTAATAATCCTAATAAATGTACCTTATTGAGGAAGAACGAGAAGTCTGTTCGAATCTGAGAGGGACAATGTCTACAGGAGTGTCCTTGTGTTCCCAACTCTCCCCGTAGTTGATAGAATAACTCAAATGGCAATTGAAAAGTACAAAATAGTGCTAATTCTCTGCCCAACAATCGTCGCATTCACTGCAATGAGGACAGACCCACCATCAAGGAAACCAATTATTGGTCGAAATGATAATGTCTAAATTATTAATTAATATACTTTTTTAAAATTAATTCCCCCGTCGGTAGATATGTAGGCGTGATGTGGGATGTTTGTGTCGTAGTGGGATCCCTCCATTCCTACCAGCCTCCCCACACAGCAATAACCGTAGAGAATAAGCAAGCCTGGACAGTCGGGACTACTCAAAACATTCTCCTTTCCTATGTGAAGGTTTAATGATATCCTCCTAAATGTGCTGCCCATGTTCGTAGAGATCAAAGTCAACATGTTTTCCGAGGAGTCACGTTGATTGACGAGGACAGTGGTCGACAACTGGCAGGTCATGGCCGATGATTACTTTCATGAATTGAAGGACGGGCTCACTAATTATATTTGTCACTGTTTTCTTGAAATATTTTCCCTTTGAATCAGACACATATAAACTAGCAGTGACGTCATCAACCCTTTGAAGTGCCGCCAATATAATCCTGGCCCCATCCCCCTCAAAGTGGAGTACTTTCTAGGACAAAGTGAGGGCGGGAACCTGAGGAGGGGAGGGAAGGAATTGAGGGAGGACAATCGAGTGGTCTCTCCACAGTGGAATGGTGTAGTGGGCAGTACTGGTATGAGGATGACTTATACCTTTGATCTATTTCAAAGTAGGCAAATGCCCCTCCAATGAGGAAGTGATTCCTGGTCACATTGTTGGTGATAGTCCGACACATGTCCCTTATACGGCAGAGGATTAGGTGGGTGTCCCCTTAGTCATGACTGAGGACAGCAACCTTCAATATCCCTCAGGAAGTACAGCCTGGAGTGTCCCCTCCACTCACAACTGTCGAGAGAGACATCAGTGCTAAGCAGACTCCACGTCACTCCACCATTCTCAGTCAGAAACATGAACTATAATAATCAGACATGTCCAACACGTGCATAATTGTCACGTGTTATATCACTCAGTGCCACCATTGTGTCACAGTCCTCAGGGTGGGGGAGGAGGATGTCGATTTTGAAGGGAGTGGACTGTGTGCTGAGGGAATGGCAGTCCTTCAGTCTGAGGAGAGTAGAATAAGGGGCACTGTCCACTATCCATATATCATTGGTGGAGGGGCAGACGTGGGCAATGCTGGCATCCACCTCCAGTGGGTAAAGGTGTGTCGTGGAGGAGGATCTACCTGACTAAATCACAGTCCCTCACGTGTATATCCTCACTAGTTTAGACACGTCATCATGCAGTAGTACGACTGAGGCCTAACAGAGAATGGACAGTTCTATACTGTTTCACTACAAATGTGGGCTGTTATGTTCCAAAATCGACTTTGGTCCATTTCCTGAATACTCTCGGCTACTTTTGAGACAAATCCCTCTTGTGAGAACTGGCTAACTGATTCAATTCGGACAAATAAAAGGAGCACAAAAGTCATTCTTTAAGTAGAACGTTAACGTGTGCGCTTTTAAATTCATAATTAATAGTTTTGATAAGATTGTGACTTAAATATGATAAAAATAAGCTCTTGCTTATCATATGACATCCAACACCACAAAGAATTAATATTGAACAAAAAGCCCTCCCTGTACATTAAACGGGAGGAGGTCAGGTTAGCCACGCAAAACATAATTTATAAAATAATAAATTAAATAAGTTATAAATAACAAGTGTCAAAAAATTTATTGACCTCCGTAAGTGTCTTGGGAAGTATCCATTTCCGATGAGCATTCCAATTAGGTTGATTGGCGTAGGAGTGTTTTGTTGTAGTGATTTATTGCATGTATTTCCCAGCGTATGACTCCCCAGTAATGTACAGAGCATTCGGTATTAGTTCTGGAAAGAGCTGATAAAATATTTCATTATTCTAATTTATATCAATTTGATAAATCACATTGATAAATATAAACCGACTTGATTTTGGGTGGTGAGATAACATTTTTGTTTTGAAAAACTAAATCCCGATCCTATCTGAGTGTCAAAAATATCAAAATACTAAATTATCAATGTAGATTACATTATATTTATTTGCTCATGAAAGTTCTCTCAATTGTACTATGAAGTAAATTACATTAAACTACAGTTAATATTAAATCAAAAAAGAAAGGACCATTTTCTACAAATAGTCCATAAATTGAAGACGATCCAGGTCCACCTTGTAGCCAAAACAAACGAAGGGCTGAATTATTTCAATTCTTTTAAATTTTATTACAAATTGTTTCACTTCTGCTGGAAAATACAAGAAATACATATTCCTGACACAATCAATGCTTAACTTTCAATATTTCTAATCAATGGTTCGACTCTGGTTAATTCACGTGCAAAGTCTATTTTCCCAGGATATATAAGAGCCACAGAACACAAATTTTGAAAATGATCACTAAGATCATTAAATTATCAAAAATTCTAGAAAAAAAAGACGCGAATAAAACTCAGAATTTGTAAATATAAAACACAATTGATCAGTAAAAGTATTAAATGATAATTAAATTCATTTTTTATCCAAAGAAATATCTCTTCCAATTGTCTCCTGGTCAAAGTTGAGAGAATAAATTGTCCCGACATTACACCAATGAGCAGCCACGGAAACTCCCCGAAAATAAAACTAAAAATTACAAATCCTGAACACACAAAAACTCCCTCAGCAATTGTTAGAGAGACAGACTTTCAACAAAGTGGAGAGAGAAAAGAGGAGAGCTCAGATGTTTGAGCCGCTAAAGGACGATGTCGTCCCTTTGCCTCATTTGGATACTAAACTAGTCGATTCTACAAAATTAGTCAAATCCATTAAAAAAATAACAGAAATTGTTGACTATCTCTTACAGCATTTTTTTGTTAAGTTTTTATTCATAATTCAATTGTGCCAGTTGTGAACAATCCTAGTTCTGATTACTTCACTTTTGGGAAAATCTTTCATTATATGATGTCAGAATTCTCTTATGAATGTGAATTGGCAATTTTTATGATAATTATGTTGTGGGACAAATTATATTTAAAATCGATACAATAGATCAATCCAAGTCCAACTCCCCAATTTAAATATCTTACATTAACAATCAATGACAGTCAACTTTATATTCGTGACATGTCAGGACATGAAAATAACACGATAAAAAAACTCGTATTTATTGAACATTTCATAGATCATCGGAAGAAATAGTTCGACGTTCTCTCTTTCTTCTATTTTTAAACCAGACTCGGACTACATATTTCGGCAAGTCAGTCTCCGCTACAATCTTCCCGATTTCTTCGTTGTTTGGATAAACGCTGACTGAAAAAATATTTTCGAGGTATTCTTTGGTTTTTCTATCAAAAAATGTTCGTTTCTTTTTGGCTTTCGGGAGCGACTTTAAGTGGGACTTGGAAATTGGGTTTTTCTTCAGAGATTCTAGAACACTCAAAAAAGCATCTTTCAGTTTTGCCGTTGAAGTAGCTGTGACTTTACCCAACTCAAATCTGCATATAGTCGTTTGACACACGGGGAACCCGCCTCTCTCCATTATAATGGCCATCTCGGACTGGGAGTAACCAAATTTCATTCTTTTAGTCTTGAAATAGTTTCCTAATTCTACCAAAGACTTTCTTTGAAGAGTGTCGTCATTTACTGTTGCTTTTTCAGTAATTAGATGAGGCACGTTGTCTTCCTTGTAATCATTGGAAATGGCAAGACCCAAGTCGCTGACATCAGGCTTGTATAAAGTCACGGAATTTGCTGAGGAGCAATTTCATTTTGGATGGAAGGCTGATTGTGATCTGAATAAACGTTCTCAGATATTCGATAATTCTGTATAATGAAATTATATGAATTCATCTGGTAATGGTTTAAAAACAAATCATTGTGGGAAATCTGATACATAAGTTGAAATGTCATGTTATCTGGAAATCTTGTTAAATAATTCATTGGTATAATTCCGATTGAAATGAAAATTGACGTTGTTTCTATTAAGTATGATAACCCGGCCGATCAGGTCGACGTGATATAAGAATTGCGTGGAATGAAATAAAATATAACCTGTACCTTTGAGTGATCCAGAGAACCAATCACTAGTTACTATTTTATTTGATAATATTGACAATTTGAAAAAATTTTATAATCAGTTTTAATAGAACTGACAAGACAGAAGTTTAATCTAGTTCAGGATTAAAGTCTTTAATTGTAAATTATCATAATGTTAATTTTTTATTCTAATGAATATGCTAATTGTTAAGGTCAATAAGAAGAAGATCTGATGGCGATCCAGTTTCCCCTCACTATTGCTTGGGACACGTTCTGGAGAAGCCATCTCGTCTCCAGAGGATTGTGTGTTCTCAGGGTCTTGAGACGTCCAATACACATGAGGAAGCGAAACGACTCCTTCCCAATCGATCCCAGGGTTTCGACGGCAACCGGCCGGAAAACGTAACGATCGGTGAGCCCATCATATTTCTTCTTCTTGATGTCCTCTGCTCTATCCGCAGCTGTGCCAGCATTGCAGGCACTTTCCAACATGTTTGTCTTGGACAAGGAGTCAGAACATGTTGAATCCCATACGAGAGGCTTTCCTTCCAAAAACGGAAAGATAGTCATCCCGTCTGGGCGTTTTCCATTTCCTCGGTCCAATTCTAATGAATTGATTGATATTGTCGTCATCAAATATTTAATATTTCATTAAAAATATTCTTATTATGTGCTGAGGACCAGATAAAATTACAAATTAAGCATAACTCACTTTAAAATTTGAACGAGCCTATATTTTTGTACTAAAAATTGACTTTTTTAATTCTTAAAAAAATATATCCGAATAAAATGAGTCATTAAAAAATATCTATCAAAAAAGATTAAAAAATTGCTCATTTTAATTATTCAAATGTATTGCTTTTATCTGTAAAAAATCCAGTTCAACTAAAAATACAAATTTGTAGGATATTTCTATTTTAATGTTAATAAATAATCGTTATTTAAATGTTTAAGCAAGGTCAAATCATTCAATTGGGAAATTAAAATAATTCTCTTTGTGAATATGATTAATAAATAGAGTGAAAAGTATGTTATGGATGTTGGAGTACGGCTGTTCGATTCCAAAAGGAAGCAACTTTCCGCTGGGGTAAGTCTCGTCACCGTTCCCCATCCATGAGGGGAGTCCTTCTGACACGCTAAGTTAAAAATGTTAAATGTGATTTAAATTATTAATTTTTTAAATTAACTATTAATACAGAAAATGAATGAAAATATCAACTATAGAATAGAAGTTAACAAAACCATCCATTCCAAGTGGACCCCGCCAACAGGTTGCGTCCCAGACTAGGGGTTTCCCCTCTTCAAATGGGAAAATTGCTATCCCATCAGGACGTTTTCCATCTCTTCTGTCAACCCCGACCGGTTCAAGTACGGTAATTTAGAAATCACTCGATTCGGTGTACCGAACATCCTCGGCCAAAGTCGAAGATTTGTTTTCAGACTACATTGTATGAAACACATCATATAGCCTGTAATAGATTTGATCACCTGGAGAAAAAAACATTCTATGCATAACTGAAAGTGTGGAAATGGATGATTTACTAACCAATTCTACTTTCAATACCATGATTTAATTTTCTTTTGGTTCTTTTTGTTCTTAATTGATTCGAATTATTACTTGCTATTTTACCAGTGTTGATTATACCGAACAAATTAAATTTAGTAAAAATTTTATATGTCTCTCGAGGTTTAAAAAGTATCATCGAACACAAAATTTATTATTTTTGAATTGAATGAAGTTCCATTCTTAAATACATTTTTTGGACAATTCTTTGGACGCTTTACATTCTTTTAGAAAAGTTTTTCATTAAATTATTGACAAAAATTGCCAACAGGTAGCCTCCTGAACACATTATTAACAGCGAGTCTAATGACTAGTTCAGTTTCAGACAGTAGCACATGTAGTGTGTACTTACCAAGACCAGTAGTAGGTAGCCAGAGCGTTTATAACCAAGACTGAGGCTAACTAATTCAGATTTTTGGAGCCGGTATCTCAAGTTTCCAGACGGTCTTCTTCGTTTTCGTGGTTTCTGAATGGATATTCATATTCCTGTCCCAATTGGGAGCGGACAGTGCAACACAAATGCCTTGTTCAGTATTTGTGCAAAACAGCTCGCTAGACTATTGGGGCATATTTATTTCGTTTGACAGACTTCGTGGATGTCCAATTTTTTGAGGACATCTGTATTGTTTGGAGCCACCGAATACCCAATAGATGATAGTATTTCTCTACAAATAAGCAGAAATGGATTAACCCAGTCGTACGCGGTGTTGATGTGTAGACTTGGACTGATAAATGGCAGTCTGAATTTAAAATTATACTCGCCATACGAACTGTTTTTGTTATCCTTGACAAGCAACTAAAGAGTACAATAAATCGGAATGGAGGGAGGGGTGAGAGAGAGCAGAGAGGACAGACTGAAGGACTCGACCAAATGATAGACTTGTGCCTTATAGAGAGGGCGTATAGTGTGGACGTATATTTGGACAATGTCGGTGAAAATGTGCACGCGGACGTGGATTAAGTAAGAGTAGTTCGGAATGTCTCATTTGTGTGCCGAGGAGAGTAGTCTGTCCTCCGAAATCAGTTCACTTGCCTGGTCAGTCCACCACTTACTTGTTCGGAGATTATGTTGTTCATTTGCCCAAAGAAACGTCGGACAAAGAGCTCTTTGTTTTTAGTGAGAAATGCTCTTCTACTGCCTTGGTAGACTGGGCACTGCATGTGGGCGGGGGACGGGCATGTCCGCCGAGAGATAGTTCTGTAGAGAAGTGGTAGCACACACGCGTGTCGATTCCCAGGGCGGAGGACAGCTTGTCCTGTTTTATAAGAGCGTCTGGTCAATTTGTGATATACACAAACCAATGTGTTCTAACAGGTGTTGTACTGTGTTATATTAGTTGAGTATTTCCGTGAATTGGTCTGTCAATTACATGTGCTTATTACATCATCAGACATATCCTATATCACCAGACTTAGAAAGGTCTTCTTGACTCATTAGTGGCATTACTAGCAATGCACTGATTTATGCTTCTTTGTCGGTCTTGTGCCTGTTATATGACCCAACACGTTACAATTCGGCAAATATGATTTTATTTCAATTATTTCTTTATTAACCCTCATTCTTTGACTGTAGACAGCCACCATGACACGTGGTTACGAGAATATATTCGTGGAGGTAATACTCCCCTCAAACATACGACACAGCACACTCTCAGGGAATCAGTAAAGCTACCTTATTTATAATATTTAATTGAAAACACAATCTTTCCACAAACAGTTTATTTTGCGAAATATTGAATTCAAACTAATAGGGCATAATACTTTTTTAAATATTTGAAATGTAAATAGTGTGTTTGATGTAGTTCACTTACTGACAGTTTATCTATTTTCTTCATTTTGATTAGTTTTAAACAACTTTGCTGACTCTAGTTTTTCGTCAAATGTTTTACAGAAAGTAGACATATTTCGTAATCTGCATTCATATTCTGAACTTTCTGTTAATAATAAAATATTTTTACTTATTTATTTACTGTTTTTAAAATGAAAGACATAATAATCACCAAGATAAGTTAATGAATTGTAAATAATTTTAGCATAGATGATCAGTGATTTTTCTAGTGTTTAAAACTAATTAAAAATCTATGAATTGTTAGCCGACAATTAAAATGTTCATAGCTCTTTGAAGATTGCATTTTTCTAAACAATGAAACTCATTTGAATATAACAAACATTGAGATACTAAAAATGTTCTATTTGTTAAAAGACCTAATTTTGGAATCTTCACGAAACTTGAAAGACTGTCATCATTCTCAATTCATTTGTTTAGAGGCTGTTCTGATTCCTTAATGTATATCATGAATGATACTTCTAACTCACAAGCACGACCAACACCACGAGGCACAAGGATATGCAGAAATCGTGTCCCCTCCCTATCCAAAATCACTAGTTAATTCAACGTGCATTACTCTACGGGGACAGACATGCTGAAACCATGAAATAAGCCAATTACTGGCTTTTGGTTCTTTTTGTTTTTTCTATAAAATTCCAGGAAAAGGATTTGATCAGAAAATTATTCCGAGTCCTCGTACCTCGTTTCCAAGACCACGTGGATTCCTACACCAATCTTCTCACTGCCCCTCACCGTTATCCCGGAACAGGAGTCAAATTGTCGATTTTAGAACTTAAAGGTTATCGTGATTATCGATTGTAAGGGAATCCGTGGCCTCCTCTTAACGAAAGGATGTCTAAGGATAACTTTCTGCATAATGTGCTTGTTAGGGGTCTTTGGAAGGACTGCAATGTGTAACTGTGCTGTTTATTATTATTAAATATGTTTATAAGGGAATAATTATTTCGTAGATGTAGATTTCTGTTATATTGTGAATTTCTTAGCGTGGATTACTTCGAAATTTTTTGGTAAAAATTTTTTATTGAAATTTAATGATTTTGAATACTTGGATACATGTTTTTAATTATTTTATTAACTGATTATAAAATGAATGATATAATTTGTCAAGATAATTTAATAAATTGTGAATAATTTTAATTCAAATGTTTGTCTTTATCATAGTGCTAGTTTCTAAGATCACGTCAAAAACCTATGAATTAGAATCGGGATACACAAAACAAATGTTTATAAAATTCTAAAGTATACCTAGGTCGCTAGGAGATTGCATTTTTCCGAACATTGAAACTGATTCGAATATCATATATGTTCATATACTCAGTAATGTCTCATTTGTTAGAAGACCAAATTTTGGAATATTTCCACAACTTGAAACACTGTCGATAATTTTTTATTCATTTGCGTAGAGAATGTTCTGGTTCCTTGAAATATATTATGGACGATACTTTTTATGGTCTGAAATCGTTAAATGCAGTGTAATGACTAGGGCAATTTTTTGCCTAAAAGCCTTTTGCACCAAAGGTCTATTTATTAAATAATTAATTTAAGCTATAATTAATTAAAATAGATTTATCTACAACGGTTATAAATGCCTTAAATGCTTAAAAATTGTTAAGGTCCTAAAAAATTTTTTAAGGTCTAAAAATTTTTTAAGGTCTTAAAAATTTTTAAAATAAATTATTTTTAAATGTTACAAAAAAATATTTAAAAATAACAAATTAGGCACGCGATAATACTTTTGTGTTCAAATGCCACGTGTACGTTTACATAAAGTCTAAAGCTCTAAAGCCTTGAAAACTACGTAAAGAATTCACAGTGATTAAAGGCAGTCCTATATGAAATATGTATGATCTACGTAAATGCATCAAAAAAATATTATATTGATCAGCATAGACAATCTACAAAACATCTAAAGCTTTGAGTAATTTAAAATTATTTTTTTAGATAACAATGAAGGATTCCAACAATCCTTAGATCCTATCAACGGTCAAACCGAACGGAAGACTTTCAGAGTATGCCGATGAAGTGCCAAAGTTTCTGAGCAAACATTCTCTTCATAAGCTCAATAATCCACTTAAAGGGATTGTTTGAAAATGAATATTTCGCTTCCTTCCCAGTCAGCCTGTCGCAATTGTATCCTGCAATCAGTGAACAAAATTATCCAAGTATAAAAGTGATCTAAGGTAACAATGATTAATTTTTAGATCTCAAAAGTTTTATGGTTGTTGACGAGGTGACAGTAAATGACAGAAGTTTGTAGTTGTTCTCATGGGAATATCGCTTACCAGAGAAGACCTATTTAATTTCGTGTGAACCTTTATATGAATCTGTAACTGCTAACACAATTCTTCAGATTATCGATGAAGAGATTAAAAAATTCGAGATTATACGCAATAATTTCTTCTTTTTCTTTCTGATGCAGCCCCGTATATGATTTTGGGTAGTTTGTTGAATATTTTTAGCCGGAAAAACATTGAAAATGCTTATCCTAGGATGTTCCATGTAACATGTGTTTGCACATTTGTTACTAATGCTGTCTCAGAGTAAAGGCGTATTATTCGGACGTGATAATCTTATTGCGACTATAAAGACATCAATAGTGAAAAACAAAACTAGAAAAAAATGTTCTACAAGGTTATCCGCCCGACGATCATAAATAGAGGGGTAGTTGGCTGCCAAGCGCATACTATTATGCAAATAATTTTGTTCAATGCTGAAATTGTGGAGAATTTCAAAGACGACGGAATATTAGTTAAAAAAGTAAAACAAGCAATTGATCGCCAACCTTAAGAAAAAGTCTAATGGAAATAAATGAAAATTATCAGATACTTAATCAAATATGAAAAAAATGGAATCCACAAGTTATACAATAAATGATGCACATTCAGATCTTTGTTTGTTAAAATTTCGTCTGATAATGCAGAAATAAATGAATACATACAAAAAAGATACACAAAAATGACATAGAATCAATTATAGAAATGGAGAAAGTAATATCTTCCTGAAGAATATGGAAAATAAGAAAATTTCAGGTACATCATCACCGTTGAAAGAGCATTTTTTGCTTAAAAAATTAATACTAAAGATAGGGTTTCAATGCGGAAATGTCAAAAATTTTTTAATACTATAAACAAATAATTTTTTACGATTTTTGATTTAATACCTATTAAAATGTGCCTAAAAATGTAGAATAAAGTCTAAAAATTAAAATAAAGTCCTAAAATGCCTATTTTTAAGGTCCTAAAAATAAATTTTAAGTGCCTGAAAAAATTGCCCTAGTAATGACTTAATTCAATATTTCAACTATAGATTTCTTTGAATTGCTGGGAATTGCAGTATTTCAGTCGTTCGGCATTCTCGACGTGTTCGAGTTTGTCATATCTGTATTTTTAAGAATAACAAAATTCTAGTTCTTTGCCGAAATACAAAACGTACCTTCCTTTTATTAGCATTAAATACAAAATTTCTTTTGAAAGCTCTATAATCTGCTTCCAAATAGGTGAATCCCAACCAACATCGTATTCATTTCGATGTATAAGCTTAGAATACTTACAGGCAATTATTCTGAATTAATTCTACAGTAAGTCCATATCTATTTCATAACCTAGTAATAATTTCCAGTTGAATCTGACGTACGGAACATTCACGGTGACCACTGTGGGAGCAACAGGTATGAATATTACTTATCCAAGCATGCAATGAGTGTTTCCCATACGATTCGGACAATGCCATATGTTAAGGCATGAGGAAATAAAAAAATATTAACATTCTTTATTCTAATAATAATATTCATTCCGGTACTTAATTAAGCTCATTTCCACATTGCATTTGTAATTGATATTTCTCTGTTAAAAAATAATTGATTTTTTAGATTTGACTCTTTAAATAACGCCCATTTAGATTAATTGTAATAAATCACAATGAGTAATTGTCTTCTCTCTTCAAGAAGGCGTAGAACATTCATGTTTTCTTTACTTGCATGCTTATGAACGACTTGATATTTGCTTTGGTTTTTCTGTCCTATGGCTAAACTTTATATATTTGTCAGTAATCACACTCAAAGCTGAAGGGGATCTTTTCCCTACAAAACTTTTTTTGGATCCAACTTTATATGTTTCAATAATAAAACAATAATTAACTTGCATGCCTTAAAAATTATCTAATTCTGCCACAATTCAGCTCGAAGTTTAACTAAATATAAACGTCGACTGCTAATGTTGAGAGATTTGCTTTCATCGTCTTTTTTTGATCAAATTTAAGTTCTACCGTGATATGGTTAACATTTCTCATTTTATATTTTATCAAACAACTGACTTATAAACGAGCGGCGTGATTGGGCCGGAGAAGAGGATTCTTTTAGTCACCTGAAAGCTCATCGGAAAAAAATAATGAACACTGGAAACCAGCTGAGGGTATCTATAGCAATCTTGCAAGGTAACTCGTTTGTTATTCGAATTGCGGCCACTGACGGATTTTAATTTCCTAATATGTATTGACTCTATTTTTTTCATTATATTAAAATAGTAAAAAAACTGACTTATATATCATCAATTGCATCATTGTAATTTTAAAATATGTGCGACCATCAAAATTAAAATATTTGGTGATAAAATAAAGCTCAAATTAAGTAAAATGATTTTTAATATATTAGGTTCATAAATCAACATATGTTTGATTAGTTCTTAAATTATACTTGTCCAGCTAATTTGATCAAACTTGTTTATGTTGTTTTTTTCTATTTTGAACTACGTCTTTAGCAGAAAAACAATCAGAAATGACAGGAAAAGCCGAGGTAGGCCTTTTTAGCAACAAAAACGACTGTCACAGATCTTACAAATAAAATTTTTTGTTTTTCCCGTCCATTGCGGACGTCTTGACTAACATAGAACTGAATAATTTTCCGAAAGATAAGTATTTTTTTCTTTATGCGTTTTTGGCGCCGTTGGTTGGATGAAACGGATTCGAACCGGTCAAGATAATGTTCGACGGTAAAAAGATAAATTTTAAAATTTCTCCAAACCAAAAATTGGTTCAAACTTGATAAAAAGTGAAACTGTAAGATATAAATGAAAAGTAATCTCAAAGTCTGAATTGCTGAATAATCCATTGATGAACAACAGTCGGAAAGTCGTTGTTAAAGTTTAAAAATCACCTGGAATTTTAGAGAAACGGAAATAGAATTGAAGCATTCCCTAATTTGGAAATTTATCAAGTGAAATCGGACTTCACTCAACGGAACAAGGTTCTCCTAATTTTGTTATTTGAGGATACGTCTTTATTGACGCAGCCCACATTTTGGCGTATTCTTCGAACATTTTGTACTTAAAAAAACTGGAACATACTTTTTCGCCACTGAAGAAATGTCTGCAGTCATGTTAAAATCTCTTTGTAGATTCTTTTAGTTTTTATTTTCTTAGGCTATTAGATAACCCTACAGTTATAGTTGTCGATTTTCATGTCTCAAAACTTACATATCAGTTTTTCTTCTTTCAAAAATATTTACTATCACACATTAGCTCTGTATGATTTTAATACTTTATTAATGTTTTTTTTATTTATCCTTATTTTAATTGGAAAACCTAATTAATTAAAACATTCTCATACGTCTGTTAGATCAGGTTTGTTGTACCACATTCCTTGTCTTTTGTCATTTTATTTTTTATATATTTTGGAGGAATAATTTTTCATGACTTTTCATTTAATGATTACATTATTTGAAATTTCATCGTTTAATATTTATTTCGATTTTATTCCTTTCAAATCATTTTTATTTTAGTCATATTGAAATTTTTACATTTTTCTGATTTTATGTTCCTTTTTAACACCTACGACATTCATATACACACCTCACATATCCGACAAAATTATTATAAAATAATGACCAGTTCTTAAAGAGGTCAGAAAATGTGGTTTATGGTCCCTATTGTGATAGTACTTGGTATTTTCATTGATTTGTCGTTTTTCTGGTCAATACACCACATTCCATGACAACTGGCCATTATTCATTAATTTTGTTTTGTAAATGTTTAAACTCACATAGAAGGTTTCGGCTGTTGCCAGAAATTAATTAATGTGATTTTTCCAGGAATCAGTATTCGAAAGAATGCGGTACAGTTGACCTAATTATGTGACAACCCAATGAGTCTTCTCTTATTTTGTCAGCGAGAACCATCCACTATCTATTTTTTTATTTGTTTTGATATAATTTCCAAATTCGGTTATTTTAGTTGTATTCGAATTCTTAAATTTTGTCTGATTATTGTCATTTTTATACCGGTGGAAATATATATATCAGTGATTCTCAAGCTTTTTATTCAGGGCCCGCAAATAATTTTTATCAATTATTTATTAACTAAATAATCAAAATTAAGTTTAATTTTACTAGTTGAAGTAAATTAACCTTTTGAGACAAGAGCTACGGCTTAACCATCTTACTATTGAAAAAAAGCAAATTAAATCCTGGGGGCCGCACTTGAAATTACTGTCATATATCTTGAACGAAAGACAATCAACTGTTAATCGTTGAAAGCAGTTAAGAAAATCCTGCCCTACGTCTATATTGTTACGACATTGATTTAACAGGATGAGATTTTTTTATTGAATTGTCGTTTCGTTACATCAATAAACCACATTCCATGACAGCTGGACATTTTTGCCTCTGGTAATTATTCCATTTTTCGTAATCCAAATGGATGACTTCTTGTATGGATGACCAGGAACAGCTCTTCTCATTTTCTCATGGACATTGCTTAGTCACAGTACCCAATGAAGCCTTATTATAAATTAACGTCTTTAGTTACTAATAACTAACTAATCTGTATAATTCTCCTCCTTTTTGGACCGTTGCACTGGATCTGCGTATTCTCTTTCTCTAACACTTCATATGACACATGAGACACATCTTCCGGCAAATCTGGTGGATCTGTTGTTTCTCTAGCCAATTTTAGGAGGTGGTTGGTGGCTCTCGAAACTTGTTGCTCATGTTTTTCAATTTCCACTCCATGTTTATGTTCAACAAGCATGGCCTACAATGTCTTTCGTCATTGTAATATGTTTAAATATTGATAATATAAATTTTCTTATCAGAATTTTAGTTATTACAGGGAAAAGTCTCGATTTGTAGCTCATCAGTGCAAAGAGCCTACATTCACCTTTAAGCTCTTTTTCCTTTTGAGATAAATCAATCAACAGGTCATCCGGGTTCAAATCATTTGGGTTTATTGCTTTTCCAAATTCAATGCATTTGAATTCATACAACGAGGTCATAAAAACGCGCTTCGTTTTACTTTACGTTTTTCCATTGATGTATGCTCTGTTCTTTTAAGTGAGTGAACCGCATTTTTTATGATATCTGATAGTTCTATCGTCTTATACATCTCATAGAAAGACAACTTTTCGATTAGTTTCTTTGCCACTTTTTTTTGGGTGCGGTTTCCTGCTTTCGGATTTTAGATCAAAGTATCATCAATGCCAAGGATCAAGAGCCCAAGCAAATTACACAATTTTGAGTTATTAGTAATTACCAATCCACACATATCTCCTGCCGGGTATTCGTTACTCTTAATTTTTTTAGGTTAAATTTTTTAGGTTAAAAAAATCGCCCTAGTTATTACAAAAACAAGAATTTCAGACTACAGTCGGACCTCGGTTTGAGCCACTTGGTGGCTCATAAACCGAGGTTGTATCATAAACCGAGGTTCGCTAATAATCCTAATTAACAGTACTTTAAGTAAAAAATAGTTCACAAGAAACAGATAGAAACAGTTCATAAGTTATACTTTTTTGAAATAATGCGTAATCTTTTCTCCAAAACGATTTTTATCCCGTAAATTAATCAGTATTTTTTTCCTTAGGGCGTAGAAATCATTTAATAATTCTGGAGAAAGTTTGCATATATTTTCCTCCATATTATTAATAAGAGTCAGTGGATCTATGATGTCTGTTGATTTAGGCCCATTATAAAAATTTATTTCGCTTTCAAGCAATTCTTCGACAAAGACTTCGTTCACCATTTCTGTCACGTCCGTATGAATCTTCGAATTGATATTTATTGTTTCCTCCCATCTACACTCAAAAATTTTTTTCCAACAATTTTGAATTTGATTTGAAGTTACATTGGCCCAGGCTTCAGAAATTAGTTGCATCACATTCCGTAAATTGAGACTTTTGATTGCTTCCAAAAAATTGCTTCTATTTTCACAAATGCATACGAATTCGATAAGCAAATTACTGTAATTTGTCTTCAGTGCTTTAATTATGCCCATATCCAATGACTGAACTAACGATGTAGTGTTTTTAGGTAAATATAAAAATTCAATGTTTGAATAATCGGATAGTCTATGAGAACTAGCATTATCCAACAACATTAATATTTTTCGGTTTTCAGAAAGCATTCTGGTATTTAATTTAAAAACTCAGCTTTTAAAAATTTCAGTTGTCATCCACGAATTTTTAGAAGAAGAGTACATGACGTTAAAAACATCAATATAGAATTGTTTTAAGCACCGAGAGTTTCGATATTTGCCGATAATTAAAGGCTCCAGTTTCTCTCCAAGATAACTGCAGCATAGAAGCAGGCTAACCCTTTCCTTGTGCTGCTTAAAACCAAACGAATTTTCACCACATTGTACAAATGACTTAGTTGGTGTATTTTTGAAATAAAGTGCAGTTTCGTCGCAATTAAATACATTTTCTTTACCATAAAAGGGAAATCTTTTTTTATACGTGAAATTGTAGCCCTGCTAACTTTGAAAATTTCCGCAATTCTGCGCTCTAAAAGCTGGTTCCGTTTAATATATTGGGCTATTTCGAGTTTTTTTTCGTGATCAATTTTCATTTTAGGCATCTAGAAATCATAGAACAGTGGAAAATACTTCAACAAAGATAACAACGTGACAAGGAAAAAATTCTTTCAAATAAACAATAAAATATATAAAATAATTATATTACAAAATATTTAGTTTATAGCAATTTTTAGATGGCTCATAACGAGGTCTATTTTTAATTGATTTTTACAAACCCCTTAGGAAAAAAGCAGTTTCAAAAAACGTGGCTCAAAAATAGAGTTTGTATCATAAAGCGAGTATGGATCATACCCGAGATCTGGCTCATAACGAGGTCCGACTGTATCATGATTTTTCTTGTTTAACTAAGAACTGTAATTATTTTTTTACCCTATGACCAGTTCTTAAAGAAGTACAAAAATGTGTTATTTATTGTTACCTCAAATTTTATTGACAAAGAATGTTTCAGAGATACAATATGGTGAAACCAGAACTGCTGTGCATGTCTTCTAGTCAATAAACCACATTTGATGACAACAAGGAATTTCCATTAAATATGTCGTATATTATCTATAGAGGCCATTTTTAACGAATAATCATCTTTTGTTAAACATCAAATAATGACGGTAGTTTAACAAATACTCTACATGGATTGTCGAGCGTGACTGAATACAGTAACACGAATTCCCATTGTTTAAATTAGTTTAATTTCTTCTGATGACTCGTCTACATAAAGAATACCATCAAACTAGCTCACTGTCTCCTCGTTTCAGGTTAGCACAAAAACTGTGGTATCAACGTGGCCAAATAATCTTAAATATACTGAATATGACCTTAAGCATGATAATATTAATCAAAGTTTAAAAAGATGAATATTTCAAAATCAAATAATTTTGTCTATCGGATCAAGCGGAATCTTGATAAAGAAGAACTTGATTTTCCTATGCAGCACAACCTTCACGCATTCAGCTTACCAAAAACGGCGTCGGACGGACAAAGAACAAACTCTGGCAGGGAGACCGTAAAGTTATATAATCAAATCAACTACAATATCTGCCGAAAGTCTAAAAAACCTGCTAAATCATGCACGTTCGTACCAAGGAACAGAAACTGACAGCAATCAAAAGACCGTTATTGCAAAACTTTGTGTAAAAAAGCATTTGACCAAAAAAATACATTGAAAACGCGAAGAAGGCAAGACAAAGTTAGTAACAACCGCAAGAAGGGGAGAGTCTGTTCTAGCTGTGACAGATTCTTCCACCTTTCTTGTGTGCATCTTTCCAGGCGCGTTTTTGCCTCTCTTTTAATCTGGAACTGTCCTTCCTGCCGCACTTGCCAGCCCGCAAGAAATCCCCGAAAAAGTGCCATTCGCAACACCCCCGTCTGCCGAGGAAGTTCTCAAATCAATCAAGCTCTTCCGCCGTCTCCGGCAAATCCCATCCAGAATCCCAAAAGCTGCGCGTATCTTAGCAGCCTCCTCCTTGTCCACCGCAATTGATAATGCTTTAGTATCCGATGGCCATTCCGATTGGCTGAAGTTGTTTTGTTTCGCCTCTTCCGGTCTCGGTTTTCTCCCATTAAGAGTCCGTAAGAAAGCCTCCTCCCCCTCGCTATAGTGCTGCGCAACGCACAAAAAATTCAAAAACGCAACGAACGTGCTGAAAATAGAACTCTTTGGAGACTTTGAGACCATAAACTGACCAAAACTGATGAATGTGCTTGACACCGTCATTCATGAGTATAAAAGTTTTTTATTTTTTTAAATTTTACCGAAAGTGAGCCAGAAAATTTTTCGAGGCACAACGATTTCAGATATATCTTATAGACTTGAAAAAATTTTCGACTGAAATCATGATTTTAAATGGATTTTAACGGTCATTGATGTCTATAGCAGGTTGGTTAGTTAAAACAATCTTTATAGATTTGCCTTCGCAATGCCTCTTTATAATAAGTCAGGCAAAGAAGTATCGGAAAATTTAAAATCATTATTTATTTAAACGGCCCATGTCAAATTCCTCAGTCAGATAATGGGTCTGAGTTTAAGAATCAGGAAATAAAAAAATTTTGTTTTGATTTTAAAATCAAACAAATTCACGGAAGACCTAACAATCCACGGACACAGGGAATTGTAGAGAGATTCAACCAAACTTTAACAAGAAAGTTATCAAAAATCCTTGATAACAGCGAGAAAAAGTGGATAGTGGAATTAAAAAAATGTGTGTACAGTTATAACATCTCTGTAGATTTATTTTCTAATGAGAGCCCCTTTGAAAAATATAGGGGAATTAAAAAAATAAATCCAATAATTGATGGTTATTATATATACAGTACGCTCAAATGTTTCGGACCACCTTTTTTCTCAATTTCCAAGTCAATCCTAAATATTTATACGGTTCTTTAGAGAAACTTATTAGATAAGCTTAAATCATTTATTCTATTCTAAAATTTCTTTAATATTTTGTTTGGGCCAATTGAATATAATTGATTTTTGACTCGATCATATGTTCCGGACCAGTTGCAATCAATATGTTTCGAACCAGTTAAATCTCTTTAAATTTTAAATAATTTTTGATTCAATTAAAAACAAAAGACTAATTAAATAATCAAATGCCGCGTGTTTCACGGGTGATCGGGTCGCATCATCATTTTTTTTAAAGATGGAGCTTCAACAAAGAGAAATTGCCGAAAAATTAAAAATATCCAAAAAACTGCTGTTCAAAGAACAATTTCCAGATATTCATACGTTGGACTATATCCGACAGACCCAAAATCTGGTCGACCAGATTGTTATCCCCAAGATCTGAACGCAAATAGTGAGAATTTCGAAAGCAGACCCCAAAAACGGCAAATCAAATTAAATTTGATATGAAATAAATTCTATTGTAAGCACAAATACAATTAAAAGATGCCTACAAAGAAATTATTTGAATGGCGAAAGCAATGCCAAAACCAAGTTTCCATATGCCATAAAAGGCTAGAAAAATTGTGCATTGAGAATTAACTTGGAGCCAACATGATGGGGTTAAAATTATTTTAGTGATGAATGCAAATAAATTTGCATTCAAACACAAAAAATTATGTTAGAAGGCCACCAAACTCTAGATTTGACTCAAAATATTGTTTAAAAACACGAAAATTTTCTCCTAGCATTATGGTTGGGGAGCTATTGCGCAAATGGATGGAGAAACATTGTCTGAGCATTAAAAATGTTGATTCCGCAGAGTATCAGAGAATTATAATGTTGGACTCAAAATTTTTATGATGAGACCATGTAATCTCCAGCAAGACCGCTCCTTCCATCGGTCCATGTCGACAATGAATTTTTTCAAGGAAACAAATAAAAATCTTAGAAACTTGGCCGAGCCAGTCACCCGAACTGTATTATTGAAAATATGTGGTCGGTACTAAAACAAAAAACTTTATGATCTGGAACCAAAAGATCTTCCAGAGCTCTGGAATTTGACCAAAAAAATTGGTACGAGATTGATAATTCGTACATTGAAAAATTATACAATTCACTTCCAGAGCGAATAAATGCTGTTATAACGAACAACGGAGGAAATATTAATTATTACTTTTATAAGTTTAATAAATTTCGGTTTTTTTTAAACTGGTCCGGAACATATGATCGAGTATAAAATCGATAATTTAAAATGCGCCAACATGAATATCTGTCCAAGTTTTTAAATGAATAAATGTGTTTAAGCTTATCTAATAGTTTCTCTAAGGAACCGTATAAAAATAATTTAGGATTGACTTGGAAATTGAGAAAAATAGGGTGGTCCGAAACATTGAGCGGTATGTAATTATGTTTTTGATGATTCAAATGATTGTGCTATTTCAAAGCAAATGAAAGATTAATTTGATTGTTCAACTCCAGAGAGCGTAGAAAATTTGCGTAGTCCAATTTAAAATATATACGTAGATAATTCCGAGTCAGAATGTTCCTATCTGGATCCAAAAAAATTCAAATTTATAAGGAAACCCATTTGTGAAACTTCTAATTATTACAAAGCTATAAACAGGAAAATAAATGCTCATAATAGTAAGCATGATTATAATGTCGGCGATAAAGTAAGAAATAAAAAAATTATTAAATAAATTCGAATTAAAGATTTTGGAACTAATCCATCGTTGCGACTGGATAAATTCGAATCACAATGCTAGCCAGCAGCTGAAATAATAAATATTTTGTCGAATAATCGCGTAGAGGTAGTTTTAAATAATATGAAATAATACATATCAATATAAATTAAAAAAATTTAGGGTCGCTTCGATGTAAGTAAAAATAAACAACACTTCCATCGGTAAATAGAAGTTTTGTAGTTATACAAGATTAATAAATTTAAAATAACGGGATTTTAAAGAAATCACGCCGTTATTTAAAATCAGTAAATTGAATTACAAAACTTGAAAAATCGAAGGAATATCAAATAAGAAAATATAATAAAACAAATAGAAATATGTTACAAGAAAACAACAACAAAAAATTGCCACGTATAAAGGCAACAAGAACACCACGCTACAACTACTACTAAATGAGGTTATCCGTTAAAAAATAATTAAAAAATAATATTTTTATTAATGGAAGATATTATTCTTTTGTATACCACGAGGACTCCTCAACTATCCTTGACTGTTTGTATCAGACAGGTAAGAGAGCCTGAAAAAAGCTTCCATGTGACTTTCCATGAAGACTTTCTGAAAGAGAGCACTGGTTGAGGTAGTCTAGACAAGGATAGAGTCAGTTTGTTTAGTTGGACTGATTATTTGGATTATAAAAATAAACAAAATGTAATCAAAAAGACTGTTTTTTTGATTCACATCTTTTATTCTGAAACCAAATGCCAATCACTTTGCAGGACAATTCAAGACATGTGGCCAAAGCTGTCTTCTCCCCACGATCTGGTCGAGGATTGTACAAAAAATATTTGTTCAATTCCTTCCTCTGCCACTCAGTGATCGTCGTCCTCAGTCGATGTTTTTTATTGCCCCTCAATTTCCTCAAGTCGTCCGATTTGTCTGTTTGTTCTCCAGACTTCCGTGGGCACTCGAAATGACAGATTTGTCCCTCCAAGTGGACATAGAATTGTCCATTCTGCAGCCACTGCCCACAGAGAGTGCACTGGTGTCGATATAGCCTGGTCATCGTGAGAGAGTACTTGCAGTAGTCAGCAGGACAGAATATGCGCCCACTCCTGACGAGACACGTCTCCCCCTCGCTCAGATCCTCCCTGCACACACTGCACTTCAGACAATACGTGTGGCACAGTCCCACGTCTACAATCTCCTGCCACTCACAATTTTGGGAGGGGACCTCCTGTTTGTGGCACACCACACAATTCATTGGCAGACCAGGATTCCCCACGTTTTATATTGGTGATGTTTGTTTAGCCATTAGTGGGCTTTGTCACTAATCCCTCACGTGGTTGCTACTGGAGTGCTCCTGTCATACGTCACAGGGGTACTAGGGTGAGGGATTGCTTGAGGTCTGTTGGTCTCCAAGTGAGATATAAGAGTAACATTTATATGACACTTTTTTAATGAAAATTATTATTCGTGTTTTTATATTTGGAATTATTTTTATTAATGTTGATAATAAAATTAGTTTATGTTTTCTTCAAATGTATTTGTTGTTGTGTCTTTTTTTTGTCTTCTTTCCGGTATTTTTCACCAAAATTTATGCACAAAATTATTAATACTTAGACAAAATAAGTCCCGTCCTTTAAGCTAAACACAAAACCAGCAATATTTTAAAAACATTTATTTGTAGAGTCATATATTTGGCGTGGACGAATTTGCTTCAAAAAACGAGATTTCAGTGGTGGATGGGCCATGCACTCGTAAATTGTAAGTGTTGCTGTTGCTTAATTAGTCTGCGATATAAATTGATATTATTGACGTTTAGACTGGAATATCAAGTCGATGACATTTTACAGTTGTGGGAAATACTCTGCCAGCCAAACGGACTGTTCAAGCCCCTCCAATGCGAAATATTCTCCGATCGGTGCAGTTGCAATGATGTGCTCACCGGGCAAGTCATATTCAACTACACCAATGCGCTCACCCAACAATATTGTGTACAACTTAACCAACAGTTGAGACAGACCACTCTGTCCTCCAACAACACTGTTTCTGTGACAACAACCGATAGTCCTCAGCCAGACCAAACACGATCTTTAATGGACGATAAATATGTCCATACAATACAGCCAGGTCATTCACAGGCAGTCTCCACACATAAAATTGGCTCTACTACTAACGCAGGCAGAAATTCGGAAGTACTGGCAACCCAGACTGGGGCGAATGATACGTCTGAGTCGTTAATAAATACTGGAGAGAATTCTGATGCAACGGCAAGTCCGACTGTGCCAAATGAATCGCCTGATTTGATTGCAAAGACGAGTGAGAATTCAGATCCAACGGCAAATCCAGCTGCGGCGAATAAAACGCCTGATTTGATTGCAAAGACGGGCGTGAATTCTGGAGCAACGGCAAGTCCACCTGCGGTGAATGAAACGCCTGATTTGATTGCAAAGATGGGCAAAAATTCAGATGCAACGGCAAGTCCGAGTGTGGATAGAGAATTGACTAGTAAGAACAAACAAGTGAGTAGTGAATATGAGAAGGGTGTATTTGATTCATTTTACAATAAATATTTGTATGATGGAGAACGTGGGATAAAAGCAGGTTAGTTGTGTTTGTTTGTATTGCAGTGTACATATGCGGGCCTGTGATTGTATTTTTGATGATAATTCTTCTGTCGTTGTTCGTAGCCCACAAATTTACTGGCAGTGAACGCGGTTGCTATACACTAGATCGACATGTCAAGGCACATCCATCGGAGAGACTGAGACTAACCAATACTAATGGGATTTGATATTCTCATTTGTTTCATTTATGTTAAATCGATTAATTAAACAAGCTAATAAATTTAATGTATGGGAAATGAGGCTGAATTGGCCATCACTATATAAAGAAGGGACATTGTGTATTGTTTAGAACAATTTAGTTATTGATAAAGCTATTAATTTGGCATTATATGAAAGTAAGCTTATTAAAATCAATGTTTATTTGTGAATATTATTAGAACACATCAACACGAAATGTGATTCATCATTAATTTCATATATTTTAATCAAAATCAGAAAATCGTGTAAAGTGAAAAACATGCAAAAACAAAATATTTTGCAAAAGTGTTAAAGGATTAATCGAAGGGAAGGCCAGCACCCTGACAGATCGCCAAACTTTTCCCCGGATAACGGCGATCGAGAACCGCTGAACAAGCCAGTCCAACTCCCGAGGATCGGCAGTGCGCATGGAGATTTTGGCCCCGAGCTTGCGGACGAAAACATTGAAGGGAATTTATCAGTTCTAATTTGTTTTTTTCTTCCACCTTATTCGCCCTTCCTCAATCCCATCGAAAATATTTTCTCTGTTTGGAAAAATTTAGTTATAAGAACTGAAGCTCAAAATAAAACGCAATTAAATAACTTAATTTCCGAAAAAATTGCTGAAATAACTCGAGAACATTGTGATTCTTGTTCTAGACAAATGCTCGGTTATATTTGTCTGTCGAAAGAGATTAATGAATAAAATTTATTTCAATAAATGTTGTTTCTAACTTTTCTGATTTTGTTGCAACAAATCCGAAATAGATCGATAAACCCTATATTAGAACACATTTAACACAAAATGTTGTGATTCATCATTAATTGCAATATGTTCAAAACTACATCTGGAACTAATAAGCAGTCCACCTGTATCTCAGTAAATATAAAGCGAGCGTTTTAATGCAATATGAAATGTATATTTGTTTGTTACTCGGAGCAATATTTCACATATGGGAAACAAAGCAGAAAAACAGCTGTGGACCAGACGGTGCAGTGATGTACTGCTACGACTTGGTTGACGAGTCGGGTTTTCAAATAAACTGTCCTCGCAGTGTTAAATCAATGTACAACACTATTGAGTATGTAGACTCATCGGCTATGCAAAGATTTCAAATGTTGACGACAATTATTTTGCTAGTTCTTGTTCTCATATTGAAAGAATGTATTTTTATTAATTTATATTATTAGTATGTTTACAAATTCTAAAATTGGTGTTTTGAGTGAACTTTCACTGTCGACTTTATCAAATCTCAAACAAATGTTTTCATGTTTAATTCACAAATAGAGATATCAAAAAATCTTCAATCGGTAAATTCAGTAAGAATACATTCAGTGGATTGGATAGCCTAAAATTGTAATAACACGCTCACATCTTTTAGAAATGTGAGAGGAAGATCCAAGGTCACATTTGTCTAACATATTAATTCTAATGCACTAATTTTTGAGTTTTTCGGAATAAAACGTACTAATTTTAGATTACTTAATGTCATAAAGCTCAGAGGGATGTCCCACGTGGATAACTATCATCATCACACAGCGTACGTGTGGGACGTCATCACAAGTATAAATTAAGTACAATCAAACATTCGTAAATGAGGAAAAAGAACAACACAACGATCGAGAAGAAAATAAGAGAGATAACAGGATACATACAGAACACAGGGAACATGTCGTACATGTGGTTGGGGGTGTCGGGGGTGCTGTTCGTGCTGGTGGGGATGGGGATTGGAGGGCAGTTGGTGAGCACTCTCATCGGAATGGGCTACCCCACCTACGCCTCGTTGTGTCCCCCCCTCATTGCCAGTATTAAGGCCATCGAGTCCCCCCACAAGGAGGACGACGTCGTGTGGCTCATTTACTGGGTGGTCTACGCACTCCTCTCCGTCACTGAGACATTCGCGGATATCATTCTGTCGTGGGTACCCCTCTATTGGGTGTTCAAGGTGGGGGGTGTTGAGAGGGTAGGCTGCCATTCTGATTGTGTGCTACCTCCCTTCCCGCCACAATGGGAGTGTCATGATCTACCATGCCATTGTCCGCCCTTACTTCTTGCAGAATGAGGAGTACATTGACCGGCTTGTCCATTCCGGCTCGGACTATGTGGGGGGTGTCTCCGATAAGGGTTATTCTCCCTTATATTCTTAGTTATTTCTAAAGGAGGACAAATTGTCAAAAATATTATTTCTAATAAAATTACTAACTAATATTAATTTAAATAAATATAAATAAACGGATTAGTTCGTTGTGGGTAATCCATGAATAAGGAGTCACTGGTCAACTCATTCATAAAAATAAACGAGGAGGTATATCACACACATCAATCCAGGCTGAACAACAAATTAATAACGAAAGAGCCATCGTGACAGAAGCCAGAACTCTCCTAAAGGCAGATCTCGACCAGAGGCAATCCTTACTGACAGACACAACCGACGACAACCCCAACTCAGAGGACGGACAGTCCCCCTCCATCACCAGAGAAGTACACCCAACAAACATTGCAGGCCAATTACTCACAAGACAGGCTAAGGGAAGCGAATAACATATTGACACGAATAACGAGGAAAGAGCAGTCTTACAGGCACATCTGGACGACCAGCAATTGTATATTTATGAACTGCAGGACACTCTTATTCAGAAGAAATCAGTCATTCAACAAAAAACTGATGTTGGCTATCCTGATTTATCCTAAGGAGTTGAGTCAGTTGAAGGAAGCCACTTTGAACTTGTCCAAAAGAGTGACACACACCAAACGACTGTTAGAACAACGAGATACTATTATTCAAGTATTTTATTATAATAATTAATTAAATTAATAAATAATAATATATATAATATAGACAAGTAATTTATTAAACATTGTTGAAAATGAAGGACAGAGTGAGGACATACACTCAGTGGCTGTCCTGTCTGATAGTCTCAAGGCCAAATTAGAGGAATATAAACAATCGGGGGATTTCGGTATATTTTGGACTAATTGGACGTAGAGGATAAACTTGCCTGTTTGCTGACCGAGCGGGAAGAACTCACCAAAACTGTAATATTCAAAATATATATATAGTTATTGGAGTCGGAAAACGTGGAGAGTGAAGAGGAGGCGTGTGGGGAGAGGCAGCCTTCCCTTCAGAACTCGGAAAGTGTCCAAAATGAGTTTGTTTAGTGAGAGTGGAGACCACTCGGAGACTGAAGTGCCTGGAGAATGAACAGTCCTTGAAAATGCAGGAAATGTCGTCTTTGAAGACCCGGGTGGAGGCGGTGTGACTAAATTGGAAGGTGGCCAGTTTGGAGAGTCAGATTGTCCACTACCAATCGTCCGTTCTGGCCTGCGAAGAGGGGGAGGACTCACTCAGGAATGCCAATCGGAGTCTCCGCAGTAGGCTGAGGGAGACCAGACACTCCTTGGCCAATGCAGAAATTGAAAATCAGTCTTTGCTCAATAGACTTGACAGACTCCAAAAGACCACTTTAAATAGTTGATTTGAATATTCATTTCTGGTGGTTGTCCTAATCAATGTGTGAGCTAGTTGTCATTAATTGTATGTATAGTGCATTAGTAAGACATTGGGGAGTCGGAAATAACGAGTAATACAATATTATGTTGGAATTGTGACATTAAGAGGGAGCTTGAATGTGTGCTGTCTGTTTATTCCGAAAGATTGTGGAGGAACGTGAACAAGTGTGATTAGTGACGAGAATGTGTGTCACTACTGGATGTGTGAGCGAGCAAGGGAGGGGGTCAACTCTCCTAAGATATCAGGAATT
The DNA here is from genome assembly GCF_006345805.1 of Octopus sinensis. Lineage (NCBI taxonomy): Eukaryota > Metazoa > Mollusca > Cephalopoda > Octopoda > Octopodidae > Octopus > Octopus sinensis. Next base: position 72,612 of record NW_021832528.1, on the reverse strand, counting down.
ACATCTCTTAGTAATGAAACTAATTAATTTTATTTTTTAAACGAATTCTTAATCATCATTGAAGTTTTGATTTGGACAGATGGTAAATGGAGCTTTCAATTTTGTAAAATTTCCAAGAATATCAAAAATTGGTTCTTCTCCAAAAGTATTTGCGAAACTCTGACCTAGACAATACTTTGTGACACATAGCTCTGGTCCTTAATTTTTTTCAAAATTATTCATGCTAACCTTTCTTTTGGGGTACACTACTCGAGAATGTTCAGGTATTTTGAAACGTCGCTCACTTAAATAAGTGACGAAATTTGGATACAATTGAGACAAAAGATTAGACTTTGCAAAAATCTAAATTGAACTATCAAAGAATGAAATAATTGAAATGAGCTTAATTGAGTACAGAAATGAATATTATTACAAGAAAGAATGTTAATACAGTATAACCTCATTTGGGGCAGACCTCTGGCTGGGGAACTCATTTTGGGGAAACCTCTATTTTTGGGGTAGTTTGAAAAGGATATAATTTTATGCGGTAATTTCAAATTTAGAAATTCCGGAACTTAAGTGGGGCACAGGCTTTTAATTGTATATAATATTTGCATAAAATTAAAATTAATTAGATTATGAAAATTTCATTTGGAAGCCTCGTGTAATTTTTGTATTCTTGTTTATGGCTCGTAAGCTTAGCTTAGAGGTAAAGATCAAAAATGCCAAGGAATTAAGTGAAAATAAACATCTTACTGAACGAGATATTGTAGATAAGTACAAAATTATAAAGGTTTTTTATTATGTAAGTTTTTAGCGCTGTGTCAGTATTAAAAAAAATTATCTCAATTTTTTTATACTGGGGCTGTTCAAACAGATTTTCCCAGAACAATTCAACGCTCTCCTCATACTTTATCCCAAAATTGATAAAATTGTTTTTGAGGCTTTACACCAAGACAAGGGAAGAATATTCCTGGTCCGGTCCTCTTTAAAAAATATTCTTTATTTTGAGGACGTTGAGTTACAAATTGTTAATTTAAAAAAAAATAAATCTTCGTCATGTCATAATAATTGTTGGAAAAACATGGCAAAATTTAAATCCTGAAACAATAACGAATTGTTGGGAAACAATTATAACTATCGGCAACAGATTCCTAGTCAAATTTTTTAGTTAACAGTGGAAAGAAAATTGGACCGATAATTGCAGACGTAATTGCTGAAAATGAAGAGAAAGAATGATGAGTCAATATATGACCAAACTGAATGCAACTGTTCACACTTGGACACGATACAGCAATGAATAACCTTGAAGAGAATATTCACCGTTGTTTCCGATGCGTTAATGGTGTCTATATTATACAGAAATGAATACGAAATTGGTTGGAATTTACGAAAGTGGGTGTGCGGCACCTACAAAACGTTTATTAGAATTAACTCTAAAGACGGTCATTGGAAAGTATAACGTACAACTTACAAGATTAATTCTTGATATTAATCGACTTTGTAATAGTAAAAAACAATTACATTATTCCTATTAATTTTTCGAAAGGAGTTCTTTTTGTTGATATTTTTTGGTAAAAAGTTTTTAACAAATATTTATTAAAATATTATTTAGGATAAAGTGAACCTCTTTAGGAATATCATGAAAGAAAAAGTTTGTGAAACCCTGATCTATATCATTTAGATATGAATACCAAATTAGTTAGAATTCACCAATTTGGAAGCACGTTATAGACTATCCAATAAAAATTCTGTAATGAATGTTAATAAAACAATATGTTTTCAGAATTACTTAAATTAAGCCATTACACTGTATCATCTAGGTATGGTTAAATGTATAAAACGTAATTTTGTTCCAGAAATGCACTTGTCACAAATTATAAATAAACTCATTGCAAAAATAACGTCCGGTAAAATATTTAATCAGCTCAATCAGTTTTATTACGATCGGGCATAGGCTGTTTGAATAAGCAAGGTAGAGACACCATAAAAACAAAAAGACTAAACTAATTAAGCGTCATTCTTAATAGGGTTTTCCGCATTATTCTCATCCCCCTGTTTATCAGCGTAGACGTGATCAAACAAATGTTCCCCCAAAATACCCGGGTCCTCAAACACTTTCTCACAGTACGGACATGGATAGGTCTCCTCCACGGACTGCGCACTCTTCCTCGTCGATCGCTTCCTCTTTGCCACGGGCTCTTCATTCCCAGATGACTCAGAACTCACTTCCAACGAGACAGACGAGTCGGAATCCTCCAATAACGCCTTGGCAGTCGCCTTCCTCTTTGCACTCGTCACTTTCTCGACAGACTCCTCTTCCTCTTCTTCAGGACTGGAGAAATCAATGGGACACTTCCTCGATGGACGAGAACGAGTTCCTCGGGAGACTGCCTTGAGTGCCTTGTACTGGGACTTGAGTTTGGGACTGTCGTCTTCACCTCCAGGATTCATAACGGAACCATAGGAGGGGTCCTCGACATCTTCCTCCTCATCAGTGGAGGAGCGGGCAGTCCTCTTGCCAAACTTCCTCATCGACCGAGCGTGTTCCAACTTGGACCTGACACTGTCGGAGACTATCCTTCGGCCGTCGGTGGCATTTCTGGTGGAGGCGGAGGGAGTGAACTTCTTTAATGGGGGGAATAAATATCGTTCTAACTTAAAGGTGGTCTGGGTGGCCACTTGGAAGACGGGGACTCTGTCCTCTTCTGATTCGTCGTCACTTTGTTGGGCTATGATGATGGACATTTGGTCGCCCATCTTGACCCACTCGAAGGGAATGGCGTTATCGAGGAGATGTTGGTTAAGACTGTTCATGTCGGGCATTTTGAGGAAGCAGTGTGGACAGGTGTAGTCGTGGTTGTTCTTGGGGGGTGGTCGATTGGAGGGGGACTCAATGACGGTGACGAAAGTGGGGACTGGGTCGAGTCGGGGACGGTTGGAAGGGTTGACTTGTTTGACGGACAGGACTTGTGGATGTGGGGAGTGGGCGAGTCCGAGGGAGAGGGCATTGGAGGGACTGATGTTTTGGACGAGGACGGGGAGTTTGTGGATGTCGAATCGACTGAGAGTGTCCTCGAACATTTGTTGGGTGTTATTGGACTGGATGATTTTGAGCCATTCGGGGACATAGAGTGGGACATGAGGGTCTGGAATGAATAAATATATAGACCGAATGAGAACTCGTTGGTGAGTCTATTTTCTGCCAGTTTGTGGTCAATCCAGAGGACAAAAGTCATCAACAAGTGGTCGGACACAGTGGAGACGAGGAGATGGAAGGTCTCGTCCAATCTCCTCAATTTATCAGTCGTCTCCTCCATGCCAACATTACTCTCAAAACTTCCTCCACCAATTTTATAGGAGGCCACCTTCCTCTCCAGCCACTCAATCACCTCCTGCAGATCGTCCTCCGCCTTCACCAGCATGTCCGTCACGGCACACACCAGCCGACTCCAATCGGGGTCACTCCCCGTGTACTCCACCCACTTGGACACCCACACTGGTTCACTCAGACCCTTCTCGTCGTCCAACGTCACCGTCCCCAACACACGCGCCTCACACACCTTCATGTCTATCCACGGAATCGCCTCCAGGATCATCTCCGGACTCGTCCCACCCACCAACGCCACGAAATTGCCCGGAAAGTCGAATCCTTCTTCATAATTGTCCGAATTGACTCCCAATCACACAATCTCCTTACATGTTATGTTGTTCGTCGCCTTCAGTTGGCACACTATGTTGTCCAGCCACGTTATCACGCTGCTTAGGAATTTGGGGTCACTCTCCATCAACAGTTTCGCTATGCTTCGCTTTACACACTCTTGGCTGCCCATACACACTACAACACTCTCCTTTTATTTATTAATATTTTAAATTAAATATAATTAAGGGGACGTGTGTCATGTTTGATGTGAACAAACTTGGAGCACAAGACTTGAATTCATGCTACGAACAAGCCACCCAGTTTTACAAGGGTAGTATGAGTGAGTAGCACAACAGAGGACGGGGGAAGTACCCTCAAGTACAACGACAAAGTCCTCCTATTGGCATTGAACAAACAAATCCAGTGCGGAGAATTCAGTGAGGACAAATGGGAGGCAGTGGGGTACTTTGATTACTTGGCCTACGACATCCAGTCTCATTGATTTGCACATTCCAGGAATCAGTGGAGAGTCCTCGGGGGAGTCGACTCGGACAGTGCCCGCAGGAAGTACATTTCCCTCCTCACTGCCCACTCCCCTCAATTCAGCCAACTGGTTGCTACTACTCCTCCCATGTATTACTATATATATATGTAGATCGGACATTCCACAACACTCAACAATGGACATGGAGAAGGCGGATGTGTGGCTGAGGGAGGACGTGAAGGACTTTATCAAGTCGGAGGGAAGGAAGGAGGTGACAATAATGGCCGGAAATTGTGTGACGGTAAAATACTGAATGATGGCAGATTCGGTTTTTTGTGCCGGAGAATGCAGGGGTGGTTAAGTGGAGTTTCGCGACGGTGAGACACGACATTCACTTCGGGTTGTCCTTCTCCCCAGTGGAGGAAGGGGACAGTCCTCTCCAGCTGCTCCCCCTCCGCCCCTGCAGGTCCAGTGAGTTTGTCTTTTGCGGACAACACAAAGTGGTGGGAGGGGAGAGGCCCAATTATTTGTTCATTTTCGACAATTCATATTCCTTCTGGAATGCCAAGACTGTCGCATTCCTCGTAAACTTCTCATAACATATTTATTCACTCCTTTGTTGAACCTGTATAGACCACGTAGTCTGTTAGACCTGTGTAGACCACTAGTAATGTGTTGTCTGTCACAAATATAACACTAATCATTGATTAGTAATTAATGTAGACTGATAATGGAAACCATTCACTGTAAAATACTAGTGATACTTGTAATTCTGGCGCAAAATGTGATGGAATGAGTATAATATATAACTTTAGTGACTAAGACTGACTCATATGAAGAGTGTTCAGAATTGGCAAAAAAAAGATATTGTCGAATAAATGCTGCCAAATAGCAAAATATGGACTTTGTGCAACAAATAGGATTGCAGGGATTATGATTTGCCAAGAACGTGCGACACCTGCAACAGTACACAAGTCTTTAGCATCGGTAGTATGTGAAGATCTCGATGTTCGACATTTGTCCGACAGCAAAAACAATCCAATATCGCTGCAGGGTGTTGAATTTGGGGAATTAAAACAAAACATAACTCCCTCTTCATGCATAATAACCATGTTAGTATAAATATAGTCATTCTTTATTATACATTCTCACTATCCCCTCCACCCATGCAAACAACGCTTAAAAAGACCTGGCTCCTTTGATGTATCTGAATCGTCAATTTTCGAGGCATGGTCGACAAATCAGCCTGCCTTAGCATCATCATTGCCAACCTGACTGAAATCAGTACATTTCTCTACCACTGTGAAACACTCGTTCTCCTTAAAGCCACGAAATAGTCTCAACCCTCCCAAAAGTACGTATCCTTAAATAAATGTCAAATCTGTCATACGCAAACGTATTCTCCACATATTCCAGAAATAGTCGTCTGGTTCAGACCCCTCGTCAATAACGGAGACAGCAAATCCTCGCATGATATTTCTCAGCAATGAGCAATGTCCGCTTCCTCCTCGACAGACTGACTCCCAATTCACAAGTAGACAATTCCCTTCATGTCTCTCTCAGACTTGAAGGGAATACTCAACAGTAAACACAGTCGTGGGTTGAGATGAACACATTCACATCGACCTTACATAGACTGGTGGACTTACGACAACGCAAAGTTATCGGTCCTGCCGTACATTGCAGTTGGATCATTCTGAGGACAACCTCACTCGCAGGAGTCGAATGAATAAACAAAGCGAGGAATTTCCTCCTTTTGCTTCGAAATAAACCCAAATCATTACCTGTTCAAGTCTGATAACTTCCAATAAGTCATTGAGGGTGTTTTCGAGTGTGTTCTTCAAACTGAGGGATAACTGCAGCCATACTCCCACAGGTCCACAACTCACTTGCAAGAAATAGCCCAATAAAAAACTCTCCTTCTCCATCACACAACATCTCAAGAGATATGTACAAATAACACGTGTCCTCAAAATAATTTCCTAAACTAAGAACTAGAATCTACCCCAATCTTCCTTGGCAACTGCACAAACTTTCATCGTCCGAAAAAGACAAAGGCAATCAAAACCTGACAACTCTCCTTCGAGTCCATCAACAGAGCTTGGCATTCCTCTCTACTCAAGTCACTCTTCCGAGGCAGAAATAGAGACACCGTGTCCTGCTTTAATTTTCGAAGTCTTTTCGTCCACGGGAGGTGGGAAAGAGGACCAAGCGGAAGACAAAGCCAATAAAAAAGTACTTGAAGAATATACTCTTTGAACAATTCATACTCTTCTGAAATGCCAAGACTGTCACATTCCTTGTACACTTCTCATAACATATTCACTCCTTTGTTAGACTTGTGCGTGGTTTTTTAGAAAACAGTCAGCGGCTATTTTAAAGAGGGAGGGAGTGGTGGTATCCCCACACATCCAGTAGTGCCTGACTTGTGCGTAAACTCGTTTCTTCCTCAGTGCAAGTTGGAAGGCCAGTCTTGGAATGTCAGGCCTACCCTTGTATGCTCTGATTGAGTCCCCCACGTATTTCCTCAGAGAAAGTTCGAGAACATGCAAGACACTTGTGGAATCCTGAGAACAACCCCCCTGCCTGACAGTGACAGTCCTCAAGAACGAATAAACTTGATGTCTACAAACATGTGATAACACTACAGTTTATAATCGAAAGGAGGGGTGTCAATAACCAGACTATATTTCTCATAAAATCTATTTCCGTCCAGTCTGGGAGGCTCGAACTTGCGTGCCATATCCCGAATGATGTGAGGAGGAAGAGGGACAGTCCTCCGACTATTGGTGTGGAGAGCGTGGGGGAGAGCAGTGCGGACATACACCTGGCAGTACCCAGCGAGGACTGGAGTGTCAATTCTGGACTACCATTGCGGGCCACTTTGTAGATCTGTCTCCTCATGCTCGTGTAGTACATGTTGTCGTCCACCAACAACACGTTTTGTTTGGATATATTCGACAGTCGGCCAAATATATGTTTCCTTGCCTCATTCTTGCTGTCCAGGTAATTGTATATTTTCTCCATTTCACTCCACTTCCCGCCTGTTAGGATCAGTTCTATCAACTCAAGGACTGCCAGTCTTCGTTCGTGTGACTGCTCTATAGCGAGTACACCGGTGGGGGAGAAGGGCATTAAATCGTCGTAACAAATGTGGATTATATTATATTCTTTATTTAATTCGTTATTTCCCATTATTTCATTACAAAAATATGTTTTCCCACTGCACGGGATACCACAAACAACCACCACAATGGACTTCATCCAAATCAAATATTTATTACAATATTATTAATCAAATACTTTTTATGAATGAATGAATGAATATGGTTTATTTAATATAATAGGTCCAAAAGAAAAGTGGCCGAGGAATTAGAGCTTAGGGGGCTTGATAACGAGAGCCACGAAGGTCTCAACTTCGGTTTTGCCCCAGGAGACTGTCTTATCTCCCTCAGCGAATTCGAGTTTTTGCCAGGATCGCGTCTATCGTGTCAACACTCCGCTCATGCAGGTCCTCCAGCGGACTGCTGAGCTCCAGGCCGAATGCCAGTTTGATGGCAAATCGTCTGGTTTTTTCGAGTTTGGCGATTAGAAGGTCCCTTTCATCAGTTTGGTACCAGCCTTCCGAACCATAGATTATTAGTGGCTGAACACAAGTCTGGTAGATGTGTAGAAACGTTTCTGCGCTTAGACAAAAACGCCTCAGTCCTTTCAGGATTTTCGCTCCTTGTTTCCGCTTTGCATGCACATGGGGTTTGTATGACCCGGTGGGGTCTATAGTTACTCCCAGGTAACGTAGGTTCTTCGATATAATCAGGTTCCCATAATCCTCGAAAGTCGGTTTTTTGTCACGACCCATTGAAATCCAACAATGGTACTTTTGTCCCAGCGAGATTCAAGTCTTTACCATTGCACCAGATTTCAAGTTCCTCCAAGTACGGTTCTAGTCTGCTCCAGGACAACCTTCTTCTGTGTCGGGGTCCCCACATCGAGACATCCGTAACCAAGATATCGTCCGCGTAGATAATTAGTCTGCTCGTAGGAAAATGTGGTTTCGGGACGTCGGCCAGAAATATATTGAAGAGCAAGGGGCTGAGAACCGATCCCTGAGGAACACCTCTCCTCAGATTCACGGCCTTCGATAACAAATTTCCACAACGAATGAACGATTTTCTCTCGCACAAGAAGTCCTTTAGCCATCTGACAGTTTTTCGCCCAGCACCCAACTCCGCTACTTTATCTATCAACCCCAAGTGCCAGACACTGTCAAAGGCCTTGCAGACGTCCAGGCAGACCGCCGTTAGGCAGGCTTTATGGAGTTTGGCCCGAGACAGTTCTTCCTCAAGAAGCGAGAAACAGTGACCGGTTGAACGACCAGGTCTAAAACCCCACTGTTCCTCCGCGAGTATATTATTTTGTTCCACGTAAGCCGATAGACGATTGAAAATAATGAATTCGGAATGAAAATGGAGGTGAAGTTCTTTGAAAATCCTCATTTCTATTTCTGATTCTCGTTTTCTGTCAAATGCTCCACCGGAAGTGGACATATTTCAAAACAAAATTGGATTTTAATTACTGTGATAATAAAATATTTTTTATTTATTTATTTGATGTTTCAAAATGAAAGATATAATATTTATAAAAAAAAATAAGTCAATGAATTGTGAATAATTTTATCATAAATGATCGGATTGGTGATTCTTCTAGTTTTTAAGCTACAAAAGCTACATTAACCAATTGTAAATATCAAAAGACAATAATACGTTTTTTTACAAATTTTAAAATGTTCGTAGGGCTCTTCAAAATTGCATTTATCAAACAGACGGAACTTTTTATTCAAATATAAAAAAGCTTAAAATAGAAAAAAACGTTTTTTTTTTTTGAAAGGCCAAATTTTCGTATTTTCCCATCACTTGAAATATTGTTGATAATTGTCAATATATTTTTGTAGTTACTGTTATGGTTCCTTGATGTATATTATGAATGACACTTTTAATGGACTGGCATCATTAAATACAGTGTAATGACCTAAATAAATTAATTTTTACTACAGGTGGCTTTTTAGCTGCAGGGGATTGCAATATTTTAGTCGTTCGGCATTTTTGACTTGTTCGAGTTTGACATATCTGTATTTTTAAGTATAACAAAATTTTAGTGTTTTGCCGCAATACAAAACGTTCCGTCCGTTTATCAACATTCAATACGAAATTTATTTTGAAATGTCTATAATGTGCCTTCAAATAGTGATTCACAGCCATATCGTATTCATTTCGATCTTCAAGTTTAGAATACTTGGAGGCAGGAATGCTTGGCTTATGCTAGAGTATGCCAATATCAATTTAATAGCCTAGTAGCGATTCTGTGTGGCGAATGTTTTCCGGAAATTTTACATTGACCACTTTGGGAGCCACAGGTATGAATATTACTTATCCAAGCATGCAATGAGTGCCTCCCATACGATTCAGACAACGTTCTATGCTATAATGTCTAAAAATAATACAAATATTAACAGTTTTTCTTATAATACTAATATTCATTCCTGTTCTTAATTAACCTCATTTCCGTTATTGAAATTCTTTATCTGTTCAATTTAGTTTTTTGCAAAGTTCAATTTTTTTCCTCAACTTTTATCCTAACTTTCCCACCCATTTAAGTGAGCGACTTTGTCCAAGATACCCGAACATTGTGGAGTAGTGTATCCCAAAGGAACTTCACCATCAGTGTTGCCGAAAACACATATAGAACAAGGCTATGTATCGGCTGAATCATTTTTTATATTACTTATACAAGCTTGCAATGAGTCAATGTCGGGACTACGTGATATGCTCAGATATCAGGAAATGACACAAATATGACCATTCTTTTGTGTATTACTAATATTTATCTCCTAATTAATTAACACATTTATTTTCTCAATCACAAATTAATCTCCCGAATAGTGCGGCATCCCCTCGAGACGTGTGGTCTCGTCGGTGAGAAGGAAAATGTATAAAAAGTGCATATTCCGTTTATTTATATATCTCTCAAACCAAACCAGTTGCCATACTTTACCGTAAATTAATTGAAAAAGAAATAAATATTGAATCAGTCTTGTATTAGTAGCACGAATTATTGTCTACAAAGTTGGCATTCAAACTTAGTTAAAAGCGTTTTTTTTATCTAAAACACGGGAAAATAAGAAAAATGAAGGACAAGGACGTTTCATTGAAGTGCAACCCACTGGTCATTTTAAAGAGGGAAATGGAGAACTGTCGGCCGGTCATGAACTGCCTTTGCTCGATCAGTAGGATTTGGTAATATTAAGACTTTGTTGTTCTGGGGGATCCACGTGCAGTGCGATATCCTCGAGTTACGCCCCCACGATTTGGTATGTTGACTGACTGATTGTAGTGTGCGAGTACTTTCGAAACTTTTATTGGATGAGTTACTATTCTAATGATTTTTAATGAAGTGAGGGTTTTTAACACGTTCTCATAACTTGTGCGCTAATAGCAAAAAATATTTATTTTATATAAAGTGGTCTTCTCAAAAATCTATGGTGGCAAAAGTGATTCTAGTCTAAAAAGTTGAGAACCCCAGTTTTTAAGTGTTGGTCGTTATTATTTTAAAACTTTCAAAACTTAACTATCTTTTAATTTAATAATTTTATTATGTGACATGGGCCACATGATACGTATGGGATGCGCGTTACACTGACCTTCAATTAATGTTAGCCCGAGACAGTTCTTCCTCAAGAAGCGAGAAACAGTGACCGGTTGAACGACCAGGTCTAAAACCCCACTGTTCCTCCGCGAGTATATTATTTTGTTCCACGTAAGCCGATAGACGATTGAAAATAATGAATTCGGAATGAAAATGGAGGTGAAGTTCTTTGAAAATCCTCATTTCTATTTCTGATTCTCGTTTTCTGTCAAATGCTCCACCGGAAGTGGACATATTTCAAAACAAAATTGGATTTTAATTACTGTGAATAATAAAATATTTTATTTATTTATTTGATGTTTCAAAATGAAAGATATAATATTTATAAAAAAAATAAGTCAATGAATTGTGAATAATTTTATCATAAATGATCGGATTGGTGATTCTTCTAGTTTTTAAAGCTACAAAAGCTACATTAACCAATTGTGAAATATCAAAAGACAATAATACGTTTTTTTACAAATTTTAAAATGTTCGTAGGGCTCTTCAAAATTGCATTTATCAAACAGACGGAACTTTTTATTCAAATATAAAAAAGCTTAAAATAGAAAAAAACGTTTTTTTTGTTGAAAGGCCAAATTTTCGTATTTTCCCATCACTTGAAATATTGTTGATAATTGTCAATATATTATTGTAGTGACTGTTATGGTTCTTTGATGTATATTATGAATGACACATTTCATGGACTGACATCATTAAATACAGTGTAATGACTTAAATAAATTAATTTTTACTACAGGTGGCTTTTTAGCTGCAGGGGATTGCAATATTTCAGTCGTTCGGCATTTTTGACTTGTTCGAGATTGAAATATCTGTATTTTTAAGTATAACAAAATTTTAGTGTTTTGCCGCAATACAAAACGTTCCGTCCGTTTATCAACATTCAATACGAAATTTATTTTGAAATGTCTATAATGTGCCTTCAAATTAGTGATTCACAGCCAATATCGTATTCATTTCGATCTTCAAGTTTAGAATACTTGGAGGCAGGAATGCTTGGCTTATGCTAGAGTATGCCAATATCAATTTAATAGCCTAGTAGCGATTCTGTGTGGCGAATGTTTTCCGGAAATTTTACATTGACCACTTTGGGAGCCACAGGTATGAATATTACTTATCCAAGCATGCAATGAGTGCCTCCCATACGATTCAGACAACGTTCTATGCTATAATGTCTAAAAATAATACAAATATTAACAGTTTTTCTTATAATACTAATATTCATTCCTGTTCTTAATTAACCTCATTTCCGTTATTGAAATTCTTTATCTGTTCAATTTAGTTTTTTGCAAAGTTCAATTTTTTTCCTCAACTTTTATCCTAACTTTCCCACCCATTTAAGTGAGCGACTTTGTCCAAGATACCCGAACATTGTGGAGTAGTGTATCCCAAAGGAACTTCACCATCAGTGTTGCCGAAAACACATATAGAACAAGGCTATGTATCGGCTGAATCATTTTTTATATTACTTATACAAGCTTGCAATGAGTCAAATGTCGGGACTACGTGATATGCTCAGATATCAGGAAATGACACAAATATGACCATTCTTTTGTGTATTACTAATATTTATCCTCCTAATTAATTAACACATTTATTTTCTCAATCACAAATTAATCTCCCGAATAGTGCGGCATCCCCTCGAGACGTGTGGTCTCGTCGGTGAGAAGGAAAATGTATAAAAAGTGCATATTCCGTTTATTTATATATCTCTCAAACCAAACCAGTTGCCATACTTTACCGTAAATTAATTGAAAAAGAAATAAATATTGAATCAGTCTTGTATTAGTAGCAACGAATTATTGTCTACAAAGTTGGCATTCAAACTTAGTTAAAAGGCGTTTTTTTTATCTAAAACACGGGAAAATAAGAAAAATGAAGGACAAGGACGTTTCATTGAAGTGCAACCCACTGGTCATTTTAAAGAGGGAAATGGAGAACTGTCGGCCGGTCATGAACTGCCTTTGCTCGATCAGTAGGATTTGGTAATATTAAGACTTTGTTGTTCTGGGGGATCCACGTGCAGTGCGATATCCTCGAGTTACGCCCACGATTTGGTATGTTGACTGACTGATTTGTAGTGTGCGAGTACTTTCGAAACTTTTATTGGATGAGTTACTATTCTAATGATTTTTAATGAAGTGAGGGTTTTTTAAACACGTTCTCATAACTTGTGCGCTAATAGCAAAAAATATTTATTTTATATAAAGTGGTCTTCTCAAAAATCTATGGTGCAAAAGTGATTCTAGTCTAAAAAGGTTGAGAACCCCAGTTTTAAGGTGTTGGTCGTTATTATTTTAAAACTTTCAAAACTTAACTATCTTTTAATTTAATAATTTTATTATGTGACATGGGCCACATGATACGTATGGGATGCGCGTTACACTGACCTTCAATTAATGTTAGCCCGAGACAGTTCTTCCTCAAGAAGCGAGAAACAGTGACCGGTTGAACGACCAGGTCTAAAACCCCACTGTTCCTCCGCGAGTATATTATTTTGTTCCACGTAAGCCGATAAACGATTGAAAATAATTCTTTCCATTATCCTCGACGTTGTGCAGATAAGGCTAATTGGCCTATAACTTCCTGCCTGCGTATTTTGTTTTCCAGGTTTTGGGATCATTCGGACGATTGTTCGTTTCCAGCTAGATGGGACGTGACCATTGTCCCAACTGGCATTGAATAGTTTTACCAGAATACGAAGCAAGCATCCGGGTGCCTTCTTGAACACCTCCATAGGGATGAAGTCAAATCCAGGAGCGTTGTTCTTGCAACCTCTGATTGCTTCGAACGTCTCTTCCGTGGTTATTTCCCTGCACAAGGGTCCATCCAAAACAAATTTTGAGCGGGAATTTCGGATCGACTCCTCGAATATTTTCAGAGGCAGGATAGACGAAGGGTCCACCTCCTGAATCCCTGCTAGCTGCTGGCGGAAGACCTCCGGGACTTCCTCAGTAGGAGGAACAAAGCCTCCATCCACCGATTTAAGAATGATTTCTTCACCTTTCGCCTCCGTCCCGTTCATTATTTTGTATAGTTTCCAGAATTTAGGATTTTTCTTGTTGAGTTTTAAGCATTCTCTCTTCCATGCCTCATCTGTGTTAGCTTTAGTCAGCTCGTCGATCCGACTCTTCAGGGTGTTGATTCAAGCCTTTAGACTTCCAGAGTCCCCAGATTCGAAACACCTCCTTCTTTTTATAAATAATAATTTTTAATTAATATATTTTTAAATCCAAATTGTAAAGAAAAGAGACAAAAAGTAAATTTTAATCCTGAGTACACATTGCCTTATCAATTTCGTCGATAATGGACTTGAAGTGATTCCACTGCTCAAGATTTAAAAAAACTCCTAAAAATAGAAGGAGAAAAGCACCTTTTTTGGTGGGGAAAACCCTCCCGTTTGTCTCGAAGTATCGTCGGATGTTGACATTGTTGGATCCATTGAACTGCTTGACTGAGACGTACAGCTGGTCGGACATCTGAATAGTCAGGATGGGATACTTTCCAGTATTTGTCGTCGAATAAGTCGGTTATGTCGGAGGCTCCCTGAGACCTCGAGGAAGGATCCCACGGGACGTTCTGACACTGTCTTTGGGAGTGTCTAATATAAGGTATAATCCCTACGCTATTATATTCCACCGGCGACACAACTGAGAGATCAACATGACACTAATTTAACACGTTTTATTTATTTTTATTTAAAATTATTTATTTTATAATTAAAATATATACTTGTGTTGATAAAACTACATTATTTTAAAATATTTGATAATTTGTATCATAGCAATTACTTGATATATCATTTAATTAATTTTATAATTTTTTAAATAATAAATTATTCGGAATAAAAAACACTTTTAATGGCACACCTGCCGAAAGATTTCAAATCCGAAATCAAGGTGTCAGTTAAAACGTAAAATTAATCATTAAAAGTACAAGTGGAGTCAACTCTTCTAAAACTGAATTGGATAAACATTTTAATTGAAAAAGCTGAACAAAGCCAAGAACGAAGACAAAAAAGCGGCAGTTGACCTGGAAGTCGCAGCAATGTTTGTGAAAAGATCAAAACTTATGGAATATGTATTGTTCTACTTTTAATTAAGTATGCCGAGGAGGAGAGGAAACTCAACCAGTAATCAGAATTGGAAAAACTATTTAGAAAAAGGAATTTAAAATAAATTTAACTAATTTAATGATTTCTTGGATTAATAAAGGATTTTACTAAGTTTTATAAAATAATTATTATGA
Source organism: Octopus sinensis (assembly GCF_006345805.1). Taxonomy (NCBI): domain Eukaryota; kingdom Metazoa; phylum Mollusca; class Cephalopoda; order Octopoda; family Octopodidae; genus Octopus; species Octopus sinensis. The sequence continues at coordinate 57,556 of NW_021832528.1, read as the reverse complement.
TATTTTGATTTATTTTTTTAAAGAAAAGCGTAATTCTTTTCCTCTTGGCCGAGATCACCAAAATCCGATTGACTTGTTCGGCTAATTTTATTATCTTGGTAATTTCAAACTACACCCGAAGAGTAGAGAGTAGAGATAACAAAACTTGTTCATTTTATTTCATGACAAATTTATTTATTCGGCTTCAAGTTAGTATTTTTCACTCAAGAAGTTGCTACTAATATGCAGGGTTGTTAGATTTAAATCATTTGATTTTAATCAACAATAAAAATCAATGATTTAAATCATTAAAAAAAATCAAAAAAATCAAAAAAATCATTTAAATTTTTTTAAATGTCTGGAAGAAGCGTGATTCTTTGTGGGCTTATTTTGATAAACGTATTATTCCTGGAAAGACCGGAAGCCGTGCCAGATGTCGTAATTGTGGGAAGGACATACAAGGTCTTGTATCTCGGATGAGGCAGCATCATTTATTATGTCGAAGTAATATTGATATCCCTGAAAATATGCCGAGACCTGAAAGCGAATTTCCTCCAAGGATGAAGGACCATTCATTAATCAATTTCGTAACTACGACGACTTCATCTAAGAAAGATTTGATGGATCTGCAACTCGCTAGATACATATTTTCTACAAACACTCCGTTTGCTGCTGTAGAACATCCCGAATTTGTCAAATTCGTCCAAATGCTTCTTCCTGGGTATCGTTTACCCTCTCGTCATCAAATTGGTGGTACATTACTTGATCATGTGTACGACCAAATACATGAAGACTGTCGACAAAGACTCCAGGACAAAACAGTGTCTATGATGTTGGACGGGTGGAGCAACATTCATAATGAACCCGTTATTTGTGTCTCGGTTGTGACATCCGATGGGGAAAATTATCTCATTGACACTGTGGACACTTCTGGATATAGCCACACTGCGGAATATCTTCAATCTGTTGCTTTAGCCTCCGCACAATTGGCTGAACAACGGTTTGGATGTAAAATCGGCAGTCTTGTAACGGATAATGCTGCCAACATGACTAAAATGAGACGGATAATGATGGAAGATGGCAATGAAATAATTACTTATGGTTGCTCGGCACATTATCTCAACCTTCTTGTGAAGGATGTCGAGGTAGCGGACGTTAAAGGAACTATTGTAACAATCAATAAATATTTCCGAAACGTCCATCTTCCAGCTGCATGGTACAAATCTAATGGAGGAAAAAAACTCGTTCTTCCGATTGATGTACGGTGGAACACTTTATCAGACTGTTTTCAATCTTATCTGGATAATTGGTCTATTATTTTGAGAACTTGTGAGGAACACAGAACGGATATTGATACAGAGATTTTTTCCAAGGTCCAAAATATTTCCCTAAAACGACGCGTTGAAGAATATCTGATGCTTATTAAACCAATTGCTGTCGCTTTAGATAAAATTCAGAATGATTCTACCACGATTAGTCATGCTGTAGAAATTTGGAAAGAACTTGAACAGACATATATTGACAATGGATGTACGAATATTTTAGGAAAAGTGAGAATTCGAGCAAAACAAGCATTAACACCTTTCCACTTACTTGCGAATTTGATCGACCCGACATGTAGTGGGAAATCTCTTTCAAATGTTGAGATTGACATTGCATTGAGTTATTTGCTCAAAATTATGAATATGCACTTCCGACTCTGATTAATTTCAGAGCAAAAGCTGATCCATTTAAACAATACATGTTTGCTCCGAATTATTGAGTAAAGTATCACCTATAGCTTGGTGGGAGTCGAATTCATACCAGTTACCTTCACAAGTAATTTCACTATGCAAAAAAATTCTTGGAGCAGTTGCTTCGACAGGTGGAATAGAAAGAATCTTTTCAACATTCGGATTTCTACATTCAAATGTACGCAATAGGCTGGGGATCGAAAAAGCAGCCAAACTTGTTTCCATTTACAAGCTTTTAAATAAATAAAAACGATTTCCATTGTTTTTGTTTTTTATTTTATTCGCTTTGAAATATTTTTTTATTTATTAACCCGAAGACCACAAAGAAAAAGCGTAATGCAAACTAGTTAAGTGATCCCGGTGGACATAAGGAACTACGATAGATCGTTCTGCGTGGCCGTTTTTCAGTGTTTATGTACAAAGAGAGAGGTTCTCTGATAAGCCAGGTGGAAAGGGTCGTTTTGAAATAAAGATCATTTAATTCAAAAAAATCTGATTTAAATCAAAAAAATCGTGATTAAATCAAAAAAATCAGATTTTTTTGATTTTTTTGAAAAAAATCATGATTTTTAACAACCCTGCTAATATGTGACATGGTTTGCGTGATGCCTATGGGCCGCGTGATACCTGACGTGACCTTGAAGCTTAACTTAGTGTCAATATTGTAATCAATATTAAACTTCAAAGAATAATAACTTGCTAATTATTTTTTAAGTCTGGACATTTGCACAATCGAAATTTCGCTCATCGAATTTTTTATCTATTAAATTTAAATGTTTAAACTACCTCAACGCGATTGTTTGATAAAATACTGATAATTTCTGCAGATGGATAATATGGAGATTCAAACTTATCCAGTCCAAGTCTTTTTTGTTCCCAAGTCTGTTCCCAAGTCTTTTTTAACTCGAACCTAAACATTAATTTTTATGCATGCTTTACCACCAACACTAAATTCATACTTACTATTGTGAACATTCACTTTTCTGTTCATCGCTTTGTAATAATTAGAATTAGGATCAATGGGGTTGATTTCGAACTGAAATCCTTTCGGACTTGTAAACAAATAATTACAATCATCTACATATAGAAATTCAAATTACATGAATTTTCAATTGGACTCGGACAATTGTTTGCATCATCGACTTGATCAGGACTCAACAAATCATTACTTGAATTATCTAAGGAATAATTTTATAATTACAACCATAAAATATTGTATTTATTCCACTTATTCCCCGGTATCTTTCAAAAGGGCTCTCATTAGAAAATGAGTGGACAGAAATGTTATGATTGTACACTGCATTTTCTAATTTTTCCAGCCACTTTTTATTATCATTGTCGATCATTTTTGCCATTTTTCTAGTAATTGACTGGTTGAAGCGTTCGACAATCCCTAGTGAGCGGGGATTGTTTGGTCTTCCGTGAATTCGTTTGATATTGAATTCCTCACATAGATTGGTCATTTCACGATTCTTGAATTCAGTCCCATTATCGGACTGAAGAAATTGACACGGACCATTTAAGAAAGATAATGATCTGAGGTTTTCACAAACTTCATTTGAGGACTTAGTGTAAAGCGGCCTCGCAAATGCAAATCTATAAAAATTGTTAAAAAAACTAACCTGCTATATACGTCAATGGCCGTTAAAATCCATTTAAAATTTTTATTTATAGTAGAAAAACTTTTCAGATCTATAAGATCTATCTGAAATCTTTCATTTGGGCAAGATGCAAAGACATGGTTATTTATATCTCCAATCTAGGATTTAAAAAAGTTAAAACTTTTAAGGGTCGCGCAAATTTACAAATTTCACAGTTTCGAATGACTTTTCGAATAATCTCATTTTTAACTGTGAAATATCGTTGTCGACATTCATATTCAATTTTGTTAACTCCTCCATGCGAGAAGTCATGCAAACTTTTAGCAACGATCTCCATTTCGGGTTCATTGTCTAGACAAATCACTAGCTTGTGATCTGAATTCGCACATTTAAGATACAATCTATACATTTACAATTTGTATGATACCTTTCATTAATTACAGTAAAATTTTCAATTTTCTAAACTAGTCTATATTTTTTTGCTTTGTAAGATGTTCAGGAAATTTATTATAATATTATAAGAAAAGGCACCACAAGAATTTGTTGTTCTAGTTTTATTTCCTGACAAATTTATTTATTCGGCTTCAAGTTAGTATTTTTCACTCAAGAAGTTGCTACTAATACAAGACTGATTGAATTTTTATTTCTTTTTCAATTAATTTGATGGCAAAGTATGGCAACTGGTTTGGTTTGAGAGATATATATAAATAAACGGAATATGCACTTTTTATACATTTTCTTTCTCACCGACGATACCACGCGTCTCAAAGAAATGCAACAGTATTCGGGAGATCAATTTCTTGATTGAGAAAATAAATGTCGTAATTAATTAGGAGGATGAATTGTGTCATTTCCTGATATCTGAGCATATCACGTATAAAAAATGATTCAGCCGATACATAGCCTTGTTCTACATGTGTTTTCGGCAACACTGATGGTGAAGTTCCTTTGGGATACACTACTCCACAATGTTCGGGTATCTTGGACGAAGTCGCTAACTTAAATGGGTGGGAAAACTAGGATAAAAGTTGAGGAAAAAAATTGAACTTTGTAAAATACTAAATTGAACAGATAAAGAATTTTAATAACGGAAATGAGGTTAATTAAGAACAGGAAAGAATATTAGTATTATTAGAAAAACTGTTAATATTTGTATTATTTTTAGACATTATAGCATAGGGCGTTGTCTGAATCGTATGGGAGACACTCATTGCATGCTTGGATAAGTAATATTCATACCTGTGGCTCCCACAGTGGTCAATGTGAAAGTTCCGGAAAATAAACGCCACTTGAAGTCATTACTATGCTATTAAATAGATATGGACATACTCTAGCATGAACCGAGCATCCTCGCCTCCAAGTATTCTAAACTAGAAGATCGAAATGAATACGATATTGGCTGTGATTCACTAATTTGAAGGCACATTATAGACATTTCAAAATAAATTTTGTATTGAATGTTGATAAACGGACGGAACGTTTTGTATTGCGGCAAAAGACTAAAATTTTGTTATACTTAAAAATACAGATATTTCAAACTCGAACAAGTCAAAAATGCCGAACGACTGAAATATTGCAATTCCCTGCAGTTAAGGAGCGACCTGTAGTTAAAAATTAATTTATTTAAGTCATTACACTGTATTTAATGATGTCAGTCCATGAAATGTGTCATTCATAATATACATCAAAGAACCATAACAGTCACTACAATAATATATTGACAATTATCAACAATATTTCAAGTGATGTGAAAATTCGAAAATTTGGCCTTTCAACAAAAAAAACATTTTTAAATATCTTTAGTCTTGTTATATTTGAATAAAAAGTTCCGTCTGATTGATAAATGCAATCTCGAAGAGCCCTACGAACATTTTAAAATTTGTAAAAAAAACGTATTATTGCCTTTTGACATTTCACAATTTGTTAATGTAGCTTTTGTAGTTTTAAAAACTAGAAGAATCACCAATTCGATCATTTATGATAAAATTATTCACAATTCATTGACTTATTTTTTATAAATATTATCTCTTTCATTTTAAAACATCAAATAAATAAATAAAATATTTTATTATTTTCAGAAATTAAAATACAATTTTTTTGATATATGTCTACTTCCAGTGTAAAATTTGGCAGGAAACGAAAATCAGAAATAGAAATCAGGATTTGCAAAAAACTTTACCTCCACTTTCATTCAGTATCGACAGGAAATTAGATTCACAGCAGAACATGTTACGTTTCATTACTACTTAAATTCTCTTAATCAGAAAAAATCTGATTATTGTTGTCCATTTCATTTTCTTTTTCATTCTCTGTTTTCTTTCTCTTATCACTTCTTTTTACTTTTTTTGATCTAATTAACCCACTCTCTTTCATTTTATTCTCTTTTGACTACCCCATTTTTTCTTTCATCTCACTCTTTTTTTCCTATCTTATTTTCTTTTTCATCTCTTTCCTCATTATCCCAGGAATCCGTGCCTTCCTATTCGCAATTTCCTTCGCGAGAGCTCGATTTGTGAAGCCTGCAGCCTCTTCCCCCTGGAAAAAAAGTATCCGCTGCTTTCGATGTAACCAACTGTACTGTGTCAAGTTGAGTAAAAAACTGCATCAGCTATCACAAAATGGGCGTGCCCCTCATGCCTCCTTCCGAACTGCACCCCACCCCCTGGTTCCCCTGAACCCTCTAAAAGGCAACCAGTGCTAATGCTCATCAATTGGATGCCAACTTATTCCTCATTAAAATGTCCAGCTTTCGAAGATCTTTGAAAATTCCTCTTCTCATTTCAAAGTCAGCAAGGATACAAGTTTTCAAATGTCTCACTTTCTTCATCAAAAATACGCTCACCCTGAATGGGCGTGTTTGGGCTTGAAGTAAATGAAGAAAAATGTGAGCTTATGAATGACAACTATCTGCTGGCAAATTTTCTCGACTCAAAAAAGTCAATAACCGATCTCATCCCAGGCATTAAGATTATCAACATGTCAGAAGCTACATTCCTTGGCTGCCCTCTAAGCCCATCTGGCCTAAAGGCCCATCTGGCGAAGAAAGACATGGAATTTTGTAACCTCACAAGCAGATTTTTGGAGCAAGACTCGCACATCGCTTTTTTCCTCATGAAAAGCAGTATGCATATGCCAAAACTTCTGTACACGCTCCGCTGCCTGCCATGCTAGTCCCATCCAGACATTTTCTCCTCCATGGAAAAATCATCGAAATCTTGCACGGAAGCAGTTTTAAACATTTCCTTTGACGAAATCGAACAGACAAAGAAAATGTGCTTAATTAAGAACAGGAATGAATATTAGTATTATAAGAAAAAATATTAATAGACATTATAGCATAGGGCGTTGTCTGAATCGTATGGAGGCACTCATTGCATGCTTGGATATGTAGGGCTGCCTCTAAGGTAGATTTATTTTGTAAATTCACGTTTATGTCCGATGAGCATACGCTTCTATACTAAAATTGGATCATAGTTATTTATCATCAGAACATTCTATTCTATTTTCTTTTACTCAATAGAATGATATTAAAATATTCTTATATACTTTTAGCCGAGTAATGTGGCGTATCATAGAAAAAGTAACTTTGACTAAAAATTGTTCCCAAAAAAATTAGTTTTTTTTTATCCATCGTTTTAGTATTCCTCTTGTCAATTTTTGATTAAAGCCCTCAATTAAACACTGATTTATTGTAAATTTTATAAAATTATGATTGAGGCTTGTTTTCCGTTTGTAAAGTTTGACAAAATCCAATTTTAAAAAAATGAACTCGGTTATATTCGTATCAGGGAAGTCGATTTCTTATCAGGGCATTGTCTGAGAGGATTCCTCCAATATTCCGGATATTTAACTCAAAAAACGAGATGTACCCCGCCTATGTCGGATTAACATCAATAAAATAATATTAACTTAATTAATCTATGTATGTTCTATTAATAAATTGTTCTTGGAAAACTGTTGACTATTTTGTGAAATTTTTGAGGTTAATAATATTATTAAATTAAAAGATAATAAGGCACTAGTTAAGTTTTGAAAGTTTTAAAATAATAACGACCAACACTTTAAAACTGGGGTTCTCAACCTTTTTTAAACTAGAATCACTTTTGCACCATAGATTTTTGTGAAAACTACTTTATACATAATAAATATTTTTTGCTATTAGCGCACAAGTTATGAGAACGTGTTTAAAAAACCCTCACTTTATTAAAAATCATTAAAATAGTAACTCATCCAATAAAAGTTTCGAAAGTACTCGCACACTACAAATCAGTCAGTCAACATACCAAATCGTGGGCGTAACTCGAGGATATCGCACTGCACGTGGAGTCCCCAGCACAACAAAGTCTTAATATTACCAAATCCTACTGATCGAGCAAAGGCAGTTCATGGCCGGCCGACAGTTCTCCATTGCCCTCTTTAAAATGACCAGTGGGTTGCACTTCAATGAAACGTCCTTGTCCTTCATTTTTCTTATTTGCCTGTGTTTTAGATAAAAAAACGCCTTTTAACTAAGTTTGAATGTCAACTTTGTAGACAATAAGTCGTTGCTACTAATACAAGACTGATTCAATATTTATTTGTTTTTCAATTAATTTACGGTAAAGTATGGCAACTAGTTTGGTTTGAGAGATATATATAAATAAACGGAATATGCACTTTTTATACATTTTCCTTCTCACCGACGAGACCACACGTCTCAAAAGAATGCCACACTATTCGGGAGATCAATTTGTGATTGAGAAAATAAATGTCTTAATTAATTAGGAGGATAAATATTAGTAATACACAAAAGAATGGTCATATTTGTGTCATTTCCTGATATCTGAGCATATCACGTAGTCCCCGACATTTGACTCATTGCAAGCTTGTATAAGTAATATAAAAAATGACTCAGCCGACACATAGCCTTGGTCCGCATGTGTTTTCGGGAACACTGATGGTGAAGTTTCTTTGGGATACACTACTCCACAATGTTCGGGTATCTTGGACGAAGTCGCTCACTTAAATGGGTGGGAAAGTTAGGATAAAAGTTGAAGAAAAAAATTGAACTTTGCAAAAAACTAAATTGAACAGATAAAGAATTTCAATAACGGAAGTGAGGTTAATTAAGAACAGGAATGAATATTAGTATTATTAGAAAAACTGTTAATATTTGTATTATTTTTAGACATTATAGCATAGGGCGTTGTTTGAATCGTATGGGAGGCACTCATTGCATGCTTGGATAAGTAATATTCATACCTGTGGCTCCCAAAGTGGTCAATGTAAAATTTCCGGAAAACATTCGCCACACAGAATCGCTACTAGGCTATTAAATTGATATGGGCATACTCTAGCATAAGCCAAGCATTCCTGCCTCCAAGTATTCTAAACTTGAAGATCGAAATGAATACGATATTGGCTGTGAATCACTAATTTGAAGGCACATTATAGACATTTCAAAATAAATTTCGTATTGAATGTTGATAAACGGACGGAACGTTTTGTATTGCGGCAAAAGACTAAAATTTTGTTATACTTAAAAATACAGATATGTCAAACTCGAACAAGTCAAAAATGCCGAACGACTGAAATATTGCAATTCCCTACAGCTAAGTAGCCACCTGTAGTTAAAAATTATTTATTTAAGTCAGTACACTGTATTTAATGATGCCAGTTCATGAAATGTGTCATTCATAATATACATCAAAGATCCATAACAGTCACTACAAAAATATATTGACAATTATCAACAATATTTCAGTGATGAATAGAATAGTGTTTATTGAGCGAAAAGAAAAAGAAAAACAGGAAAAATCTCGCGGGGGATAAAAACAAGGCACCGAGTGTCTCTTCCCATGCGTATCCCCAATACTAGTCTGTTGACGACAATTCTCCAGACCATCCGGATCGTGGGCACAGAGGATTCTTGTGAGTCTTTTAACTTCCGTCAATTGTACTCCGTAAGCCAATTTCATAGCGAAACGTCTTGTCTTTTCCAACTGTTCGATCAGGTAGTCACTCTCCTCCGTACCTACAGCCCTCGTAGCCTATGTGAGGACTGGCTGCACACACGTTTTGAATACGTAGATGTACGTTTCCGGATCCAGATGGAACCTGGTTAGCTTTTGAGGATCTCACACTCCTCTTTCTCTGATTTGCTAAATGCTCTACGTATACCACGACAGTTGATGGTTTGCTCCCAGGTAAGAAAGATTTTTTCTTTTCGAGAGATCCATCACATAGCTACTCATCGCATATGCACACGACTCCGCATAGCGACTTCCTCTCCGCAACCATGAATGGTGCTCTTCTCCGGTGCAGGGTCAAAACTTCTCTATAGTCCAAATCTTTAGCGTTGCAATGTATGATTTCAGTCGTCTCAAGACTGCGATATCCTTTTCGAGGTATCCATGACCAGGATATCGTCAGCATAGATAACGAGCTTGCCAGTACGTGTCGACGGCAGAGGAATGTCGGCCAAGAGAGGTTAACGAAGTGGACTCAAGATAGATCCCTGCGGGACTCCCCTCTAAGTTCCACACACCCGATAAGCGGTTTCCACAGCGGACAAATGATTGTCTTCCTGACAAGAAGCTCTCCAGCCATCGATAGTCTTTACCCGGCTCCGATGTCATGGATTCTGGAGAGTGGCCCAGGTGCCACACGCTATCGAAGGCTTTGCCAGATCAGACACACCACAGTTAGCCATGCTTCATTTCGTCAGCAACGGGATAATGGTGCTCTAACTCCCTGAGGCGTTGTGATCTTCCTCCACGAAATCCCCATTGTTCGGGTAAAAGCAAATTTTGTGATTCGCCATTTCAAGTGATGGGAAAATTTGAAAATTTGGCCTTTCAACAAAAAAAACGTTTTTTTTTATTTTAAGCTTTTTTATATTTGAATAAAAACTTCCGTCTGTTTGATAAATGCAATTTTGAAGAGCCCTACGAACATTTTAAAATTTGTAAAAAAACGTATTATTGCCTTTTGATATTTCACAATTGGTTAATGTAGCTTTTGTAGCTTTAAAAACTAGAAGAATCACCAATTCGATCATTTATGATAAAATTATTCACAATTCATTGACTTATTTTTTTTATAAATAGTATATCTTTCGTTTTCAAATAGTAAATAAATAAGTAAAATATTTTATTATTCACAGAAATTAAAATACAATTTTGTTTTGAAATATGTTCACTTCCGGTGGAGCATTTGACAGAAAACGAGAATCAGAAATAGATATTAGGATTTGCAAAAAACTTCTCCTCCACTTTCATTCAGAATCGACTGGAAAGTAGATTCACAGCAGACCATGTTACGTTTCATTACAACTTAAATTCTCTTACTGACAGGTTAAATATATAAAACGTAATTTAGTCCAGAAATTCACTTTTTGTCAATTCGGTGAGGTCTGATGCAATCTTTATGAGAGGCCGTTCTTGAGTTCCTTAACCTACAATTTCCACGGATTAAACTGGGTGGCTATTTAAAGGACAAGAACAAAAGAGTACAAAAAGTATCTACAAATGCATGGAATCAGCACATCCGTTGCGATTGTGAATGACGGAATTGGCAGGACTGCGCAACATCCACTCATACCAGACCTTCACCCCCGAAACCTTCCTCCATATGGCCAGTCGAATGGTCTGCCCGGCACTCACCTCGACGGGGCTCTGCTCAGGTCACCCACGAATACCTCCAACGGGAAGACCACGGAAAACCAACTGACCAGTCCCGGAGTGTGACTGTCAGGCAAAATACTCAGATCCACGTGTTTATACAAATTGGCCACAAAAAACCCGTTGAATCCGTGGAGGACTGCCGCCCGCGGTACCTCAAACTCCAAAATGTTCATTCTGGAAGTGGAGTCTGGCCAAATGAGAGAAGAAATGAACCCTTGGAAGGGTGGAGGAACCCCCACACCTCTTTTGGGGGGCAAATGGTGTACAAACTGAGTAACCTCACGACATACATCACGTGGTACACATTCTGGAGTACTCAAACGAAAATGACCCGGTCTGCGAAGGAGGACAACTCACAGAAGAATTTATGGGACATGATTGGGGACAAATAGGAGGAGTACGACCGCGGAATCATTATTCCCTTTTCCTCAATCACGGAAAACAGACAACCGGAGAGATGACGTTCCAAGCCAACGAGGACCTCTGGGGACAGTTCGTTGTCGCCGAAGGAGCCCAACAACTCGGAAAGGATGATGTCGGCCTTGGTTGGGAAGGACAAGTGGCGGACATCCCCCGAAATGATGTGCACCTGTCCATTCCACTCAACTCGATTCAAATATTGCAATCTTAAATAGCTGGTTGTGTCATACGCGGACACTGCATTCATGTTCTTCTCCACTGCGTAGATCCTCACTCTCCTGTCCGCCGACTGGGCTGCCTTCAGTGAGGAGGTCACCAGGGGACCCCTCCCTGCCCCCACCACCACGATTGTTCTAAACTATGGCCAGGAAGGTCACTCACACCACTTTATGTGCTTTCTCATCAAACGACACCAGGTCCAGAAGAGCATGGTAGACTGCCTTAAAATAATCATTATTAATAATAGTACATTATATAATTAAGGAATTTAGTTTAAAATGGTATAAATGAAATTACAAATGAATATTATTACCTGCTGGTACTTGTCATACTTAACCCTGTCGAGTTCGAACGTCCTGTACATATCCGTGGACAAATTCTCACTGAGAGGCTGAGATTGTCAAAAAGTGGCAACTTGGATGGGGTGTTGGAGAATATTGTTATATTGCTGGGCATATTCCTCAAAAACAGAAGCAAACTCCCCACTTTTTCTCTTAAGAAAGGACAGGTAATCGTGCACTTGTTGTGTCAATTTATTCCCCATCTCAAACCCAGAAAGAGCAACATCACATGAATTCTGAAATATACAGTCTGAGTGACCTTAAAGAATGAAATGACAGTTTGGCTGTGTTGATCGGACAGAATGGATTGGCCAGTTTGGTGGGTAATGAAGACTGGAGGAGTGAGAATGAGGACTTTGACAGGCTCGGCAAACCAGGTGGTGAGGTGATGAGGGAGGTCGGGTGGGAGAAGGAGAGAGAGAGCAAGAAGAGGGTTGTACCCACAACATGTTCGTATATTATTCCAGCAGTGCCACCACTCCGAACTCATTCCTTCCATTTGTACAATAATCAGCAATAATATATAAAGACAACCGTCCCCTTGAAGTGTTCGAGAGTGGCCATCACGGTCTGGATGACATTCACACCACAACTAATCCCCTCCAAATGAATCACATTCACTTCCAAGTATTCGCAGTACCCCAAGTAGTCCAGATAACCCTTCCATCACCACAACACTCACTTTCAGATTTCTCTCCAATTCCTCGCAAGTGGGGGAGGCACAAACTGTCGAAATATTAATCCTGATTTGTGTTTTGTGTTGCCAGTCTAATGTAACACGGGTTATCAACCAGGGAATGCACGGCCCATTTCAATGTCGTTGATGTGGTACTCTCCACTCTCCCCCAGCCAATTCAGGGGGGTCACCAAATATCCAAATCTTGCATTACAACACAAACTAACTGTGTGTTAATGAACTCTGCATAGTCGTCTACAAAACTCGTATTTTCTTGATCAACCACTATTCCGAACATGCCTAGTTGTAGTCTATTTAAATAATTAATAATAAGTAAATGGGAAACAACAAAATATATAGTCATCCCCCACAGATATGTCCACAATGGGTGGGACAACTGAATGGTCTGCCCTGCCTGTCACCACACAACACTCCCCGACTGGTATATGTATATCCACTCGTCAACCTCCACCTCGTGTTAAACCCGGCCAATGCAGTAAATGGCATTTATATATATGCGAGAGTCCCCTAATGGTCGACCGGGGGAACTCGACTGTCTCGAATTTCTCATTCGCAGTGGCCACCTCATGTTTTTTAAATTTGTCCTGACCTTTCGACTGTTTGACTCATCTCACTCCCTTCTTATATCATTCAATTCAACTTGAAGGATCGACTCGGCTGATTGATAGGAGATGGTGATGTGCTTGCTGGGCCTATCCCCATTGTCGTCCAACTGTGTGATTCGAATATGCCTGCCTGATAGATGATTCACGGGGCTAGTATATTTCTGTCCTCACCACTCATTGCCTACTAATCCCTCCGCAACTACTTCGAATTGGACCAAGAATTGGAGGAACGACTCGCCTACCCTTTCGCTACTCAATATATTCAATGCTTTTCTTGCTGGGTGTGTTGGCAAGGTCACACTACTCTAGACACGCAACTTAGGAGACGGTCCTTCTCCTGCACTCACACTCCTCCACGACACCATTCTCCAAGTCCCCGATGGCCATCACCAGTCTGTTCATTCACATTCCAGCTGCTATGCCAGTAGTCGACAGGTTGTCTACTTGACATATCACTCCTCGCCTTCTCTCACTCTCACATTCCAGAACTGGCTTTCGACAAGGTCACCAATCATAGGAAAAGTTTCCTGACAGCTCGGTATTTTCTCTTCTAGATTTACGCCAAAAACCACCTTGAGAGCTAATCTCCTCGTTTTTTCCTGCCTTAGAAGGTCCCCCGAATAAGATATGGGGACATTCGCGAAGAATGAAAGGGTCGTCCCCCGGGTATGACGGGAGGAAGTGGTGGAGATGAGATGTCCATTGCGAACGACCAATTCGAGACAGCCCCCGGTCGACCATCAGGGGACTCTCCCATATATATGAATGTCATGTACTGCATCGGCCGGGTTGAGGTGGAGGTAAACGTTCTCTTTACTCTTTTTATTTACATTGCATTTGCTATTAGAATGAACAAAAGATTTCGCCGGCGTTCGCTGTATGTATAAAGTAGTTTTGTACATTTAAAAATTTTTTCATTTCCTACAGTTTCCTAACAGTTTTCATAATCAGAGAAAAAATTGGATAATGAAGGAGGGTCAGACGAATTCTTTTCTTCACTTATAGTTTTGAATAGTACCTCGTGCCTTTACTTGAACCGGCCGAGCCATCCATTTGATGTCTTAACCTTAAATGATTCTTAATTTATTTTTGTAGAAATTTTTTTTCATGTTTTTTAAAACTGCTCCAAAAACCGAGGGTGGACCATCCCTGGGGTCTGCCCCAAACCGGGGTCATACTGTATTACTGCTTTTATTTCCTCATATTTGCGTAAAAACAAAAAATATAGTTTTTAAATAAAAAAGTCAAAACAGTGAAAGATATTTTAGTACTAAATCAATAACGCAGGAAACAGCTTGGGTATACAAGAGATTTGGGATCCTTGAAGGAAATGCATCGTAGATTCTCGGGGCGTCTAAATCTTCAAATTTAATGACCATTTTCTGGAATACTGGAAATTAATATTTCAATCAAAATATACAACAGGTTAGAAATTTGAAATAGAAATTTTAGAGTAAATAATTCATTTCCTTGAATATTTTTTTAGTGGTAGCAAACCATTGCATTCTGCTGTTGAAGAATTTTTAAAAATGATTATATAAGCTGAAACTGCTGTTTCAGAAAGTAACAAAATAAAAAAGGAATAATAAAAGATGTAATAACTATTAGGCAACTACGATTATGTAATATCTTTTAATATAAATAGAAATTATATGATACCTTACGGGTATAATTTGTACAAGTATTTTTGTATAATTTTATGTAATTCAAATATAATGAAGATAGGAAAAATATGCGATTGTATTTTTTCGAACGTTATATACCTTTCGAGAATAAATTCTCGTGACAGTCAGGCCTAAATTTTATTATGCCTGGATCGGTATCTTTTATACTCAATTATATTATTGAGATCGACCAACAGTCTGGATGATTAAAATAATCTACTAAGCATGGCCTACATTAATAAATGAATTTAACGACTTTGGCTAAAAAATTCATTATACAGCTTGCATTAGATAGATCAAATCTATATTCAATTATAGTATTGCAATCTATTTTTATTTAGATGAAGCCTATTCATCTATTCAATTCGTGTACATTGATAAAAAAATTTATAGACTGCATATTCCACAAATGTGTTATACAGGTTGCATTACTCAATTATATTATTGAGATCGGCAATGGGTCTGAATAATTAAAAATGATCTACTCAAATGGCATACCCTAATAAGTGAATTTATGATTATTAGTGTTTTGTACAAGTCTTATGGGCAAACTTTTTATTCGCTTATTAAATAATCTAGCATTAATGCATTTTCAATATGATGAACACAAATGTTTTAAGAAAATATATAATACCCACGGGAATAATTTTTACGAGTATATTTTCTAATTTTATGTAATTAGAGTATAATGAACATACGGAAAATATGCGATCTCATTTTTAGAATCTTTCAGAGCGCGGAGAAGAAATTTTCTTCTTTAAAAGACTCAATTTTTATATTATTGGCTATTGTGTCATGAGAGAATTTGAAGTTCTCTTATTAAATAAGCCGACATTAATTAATGATTTTTAACAGAATGCCTGTTATCTGTTAAAAATCATTGTACATATTTAGTTAATGATGTACTATTAAATGTATGTTATTGAACACCATAGAAAAATAATGAAATTGTAAAATTTATAACTTTTAAATTAATTATTAGGGTCTTAGGTGTCATTTGTCGAAAAGACTGCACAGTTAATATTTTCGATGAATGATTATGAAAACTGACATATGCGAGAAAGAAACAATTATAAAATTGCTTCTTCAAACAAAAATGTATTTTTGCTGGAACTGGTATGGTTCAGTAAGTAACCAAATAGAAAAAAGAATTATAAAGATGGAATATAAATGAGATATAACTATTACATATAAATATGATGCGATCTACAATCAAAATAAACAAAATGTTTTCTTCTTTCGACTATAGATGATGATTAAAAGTATTGATGATTAAGGCAATATAATGATATTTATACAGACATCATCCATCCTCCATTTCACAGTGATTTAGTTTTACTAATACAACCACGTTGCTACTTTTCTTCCATTTGTGATATCCGGGTATTATTTTCTTCGTGATTAAAGTCCCTTAACTATTTTTTCTATTGAATTACTTCAAAATATTGCCTGTTTTCAAATTTAAATTTGCGGAATAAATGAACCAACACTGACTATAAAATTTAATTATAATTCGCACGAGCTTTTATTGTATTATTTTTTGCATGGTAGCCAATGAATAATTATTAAATAATTAATACGCCTCGCTCGCCGACAGATTCCTATGCCTGTTTCAGTCGAAAACACAGGCACATTCCAGCCACGCTACGTTTTCTCAAGAGATCATCGGGAGGATAGAAACGACCGCGAGTCAATCGGCTTTTTGAGCGTCTCAATTAGCCGTACTAGTTCTTTATCTCTCTGCGGCTAGTAGCTGACTTCTGTTCCATTTTCTTTTCTTTTAATTATAAATTATAAAATTAAAAAAAAAAAAAAAAATTAATACAATATTATAAAAATGGTAGATATTTTTTAATCAAATTAATTAAAATTATAAGATTATAAATTATATTGTCCGAAATTTTAACACAAATTTAAAAACAAGATTTTACTTTCTCTTTGCGTGTTGACTGAATCATTGGGAATAATGGTCAATCACTGCCCTTAAAAGCATTTTTTGTTCTGATGTAAATCCTTTCACTTGATGGCATTTGATTAGTCACATACAATAAACACAAACAGGCTGACTCTCTCAAATGCTCTTTGGTCTAGAACGAGTCATAACCACCTAAATGCATCAGTCAATTTATGTTTTCTAATAAATAATATTACTTTGGATTTATAAACACAATATGGTACATTGGCCAAGGATTCCGTCTTTGGGGATACAATTTTGTATATTATATATATTTAATAGTTATTCAATACAAAAATCGACTCTCTTTGTACGTATTTGATATAATAAGTATTTAAACAGTTAATTACAAATTGTCAGAGCGATCAGTCACAGACATGTTGCTGATTGTCATTTCCAATTCTAGGAATCCCCCACAACCCAACAAAAAACTGGAAATGGCCCAAGCACAAGTGGAGGAGGTGGTCGACATCATGAGGTCGAACGTCGAGAAAGTCTTGGAGCGAGATGTCCAGTTGTCCGAATTGGGCGGGCGAGCCGAGGCACTCCAAGAAGGGGCCTCCAACTTCAACGTCTCCGCGGCACGTCTGAAACGAAAATATTGGTGGAAGAACATAAAGGTTAGTCGTGTTCGGGAGTCCTCAGATGATGATTTGTCTGGGAGTAGTCCTCGCTATTCTCATCACCGTCGGCTCAGGTTGTCATCATCAGTCATCCTGCAGTGTGGATTGCCAACAAGTACTCCCCCAAGGGGGAAGCCACGCCTTCTCCTCCCAACCCGACAGTGGCTGACTAATATTCTAATAATATTTCTAATACTATTTTTTGCCCTAAAATCAATGCCAATTTGTATTTGACGTATTACTATTCCATAGGCTAATTAAATTATACATTTCACACATTAACTGTCATTATCTGACACGACTCGTCCGGCAGTGAATAGTCTTCCCACATTTGGTTGACTTTTCTGTTTATTTTTAATGAAAATTAATTAATTCTACAACATAACTGTCTCATACAGTCTCGCTAAATAGCCAAAAATATCTTTCAAAAAACTCGTTCCTCCTTTATAAAACAAAAAAACGTGTTGTCCCCTTAGTTCAGTCTACTGAAAGAATATAAGTGAAAAATGATCTATGACTGGCTTTTTCAATAAAAGCATTAATTGATTCAGAAATAAATAAATCACAATATTTATTTTTTGGATTTTTCAATTTTGCTACTTTACAAAATTTTGGCCATTAGTCGAACCACGACAATTAAAGGACAATTAATTAATTTAAAATCTCGTTAATTGGAAATAAGTGAAATGAGTCGGCAGAGCATCAAAGACAGATATGACAGTGCAATCAAAATCGTCAAAGGCGATCTTCTGGCCAAGTCGGTGGTCAAGGCCACTACGGAAGAAGAGATCCCTCCGAAGGAAAAGCATTTGATGGGTTGTGGTAATGAGAATTGACCCACAAGCCTTGGAAGCATACACTCGCACTTCGCTCACTTCGATGCCTGACTTTGTGTCGGCCCTACAACAACGACTGGTCAGTCCCAACTGGTTGGTGGTGACAAAGAGTTTGATGACTATCCACTATTTGCTGATAAATGGGGAAGACGTTGACATGTCCAGGTTTACTGTTTTAGAGATTCGCCCTCTACCTCACCTCCAACTTGTCCATATTTTCCAATTTGTTCAACTTTTCCGAACTCGTGAAGGAGCAAAGTAGTGAGGCCTGTAAGCAGTGATAGATCGAACTATCGTCAATTTTCTCGAGCATTACGCAGCCTATTTGAAGGTAAAGTTGGAGACCTACTACAGACTGGGCTTTGATGTCACGAAATCTTTGGCGAGGTGACTAATAGGTCTCTAATCTAGTCTCAACTTTGACGACAAGACGATTAAAGATGTAATTTGTGGTTGCATTATTTTTCAGTTGCTTCCCATTTGCAACAACCTGAATTCCCTCTCCACATCCACGTTCGACACGCAAGTACGCTCGTCGATCTACCCTAGATTCACAAACACACCTTCTCCTCCAAAATGCTTCTCTTCATCTTCAACCTGATGTACCAGGATGTCTCCAAAGCCTACTGCTGCTACAACAAAGTGTTGGCAATCCTCCTCAGTTGTCTGAGTCACTCGAGTCCGTAGAGGAGTTCTACAACGCCGACAAGAACACAGGACAACAAATATTGCGCGAGTTTGAGTGCTATCTGCGACATCAGAAGGAATTCGCCAGTCTCTTTGAGAACGCCAAAGTATAAGTCTTCGCTTACACTCAGGAACTGCTTAATGTTGAGATTCCAGTCGAGTTGATAGAAGAGAGGGTTTATGATGAAATGAAATCATATTTAAAGTGCAGCTTGTTTAATAATGCCTAGTTCTAATGACAAGCCACTTTTAATAATGGAACAAGAAATTCCACAAACTCAACCGCAGCCTGACAAAGGCGATCTTGAAGATTTGTTATTTGGTCATTAAAATGTCTTGATTATTTTTAGACATGACTGGCAATCGTCCGCCGAATGTTCTCAGTCAGTCTGAACAAATCCGTTCTGCAGATAACAATTACGAATTCTTATTTCCTGAAGACTCGTCTTTTGTCAATGACCAAAAACTAAATCAAGTCTCTCCTCAAACGTAATGTACACTGCGCTCAAATTGTAGTTTTGACATGTTTGGTCCAAGCAACACTCAGAACAGTGAACATTCACATTTGATGCAGCCCGCCCACGAAACAACACAACCAAATATGTACAGCACTCCCCAACCACGAGGCACCAATCCTCTCAATATGAATACCCTCGACCCAGTACAGTCCATGGGCCAATCGGGGACTTTCTGGGTAAAACTGACATGTCCATTTCAACAGCAGCAACCAGTGCCTATGTTTCAGCAAGCACAACCAATGCAACAACCAAACACACAGGTTGGAATGTTCGATGTACAAAATAATTTTGCAATGACGGCTCCGGAAATGACCTTCTCAAATCCCGCGGGGAGACCACCCATGCAACAGCAAAATGCCACCAACCAAATCTTTCAGGAGCCGACAAATAATCCTTTTGGGTTCTTTGACATTTAAATAGACATAACTAACATTTACTTTATTTCATTCCACCATAGTGTTGAGGAAATAAATTATTAATCTAATATATTCCAATGTGCTTTGCCTGAGCTTTTTGTTAGTTTATTTTGTGAAATAGGATAATCAAAAATTGGTATTTATTTGATTAATCCATTCGAGGAGTAGAGAATCTATCGTGCCGAGGATAGCTATCAATTCTCTCTCAGGATTGCCACAGTGATTTTATAAAACAACCATGGCGTTTCCCTCCTCTCCAATGTGGGTTTTGAGATCCTACTTCCGATCTCCTTTAAGAGTGCCGTTGCCTACTCATCGATGCTAACACTCGGCTCGAATGCAAGTCAACAGAATTCCACACTGTTCTGAATAAAGAGTACAATTTTTTAAATTTAAATTAAATGACTGATGGAAATAGTGGATATTAAATGTGCACACTTTTATTTTTAAGTTACAAGCGCCATCAAATTCCATAAAAGTCGAGGATTCAACTCGTGCCTATGCCTAGACCAGACGTCACCAAACTACGGCCCGCGGGCCGGATCCGGCCCGCGACAACATTTTATCCGGCCCGCGCACTATTTCGAGATATTCAATTAATACCTTAATAATTAACTTAAATAAAAACTTTAATTAAAAAATTAAACTATTTTGCAAGATTTAATTCGAAAAAAAACTTATCAGCATTAACGTTAAATTTTTCTTTGTTGCTATGTCTAATATGAAAGAAAGGTTGACCGCGAATGCCGTGTATTCAATAAATTATGGGAATTGAAGTATTTTTTTGCGAAAGATGAATTAAAGCAGAAAGCTTATTGTTTAATATGCCACGAACATCTCTCTGTTATGAAGGAGTATAACATTCGACGTCATTATGAAACGAATCATGCTCCGATATATTCCAAGTACACTGGAAAGCTACGTGAGGATAAAGTTGAATCACTGAAACGCACTTTACAAATTCAACAAGGCCTTATAAAAAAAATTTTGAAAATAATGAAAATGTAACAAGAGCTGGATACGAGATAACGAAAATTATTTCACAACACGGGAAACCCTTTAGTGATGGGATGTATATCAAAAATTGCATTATTGAAGCAGTTAATGTTTGTGCCCACTAAATTCTTCCTTATTTGATGGAATAAGTTTGTCGGCGAGTTCTGTATCACGGAGAACTGAAGAGCTTGGAAAAATATATATTTACAAATTTGTGAAAAGACAAGTAATATGTTGTGGTATTCTCTTGCATTGGATGAGTCAGTTGACATTTCGGGAAATCGCAACTTCTTATTTTTATTCGTGGAGTTGATGAGAATATTCCATAACTGAAGAACTGTTTGTTCTATTCATGGAACAACCACTGGAAAAGATATTTTTGATGAATTGGAACAAACTATAAGTGACTAAACCTTGAATGGGAGAAACTGAGTTGTGTTACGATTGACGGGGCAAAGAATATGGCTGGTTCTAAAAAGGGTCTAGTTGGGCAAATAACTAATAAATTGGAGGAATTACATATTTCAAACACTTTGTTCATTCATTGCATCCTTCATCAGCACGCACTATGTGCGAAGGCTCTTAATATTTCATGTGTGTTGAATCCAGTTATTCGCATAATAAACTTTGTTCGAGGGAGCTCACTTAATCACCGTCAGTTTAAAGTTTTACTTGACGATTTTGGATCTGAATATTTTGACTTACCATATTACACTGCAGTTAGATGGCTTAGCTGTGGTAATGTATTAAATAGATTTTATAAACTCCGAAGTGAGATTGATATTTTTCTAACCAGTAAAAATAACTATTATCCCGAATTATCAGATCTTGCTTGGCTATAAAATTATCATTTTTGTGTTGTGTTACAACTCACATGAATGAGCTAAATCTGAAATTACAAGGAAAGGAAAACTTAATTTGTGATTTCTACAGGATAATTAAAGCATTTCGACAAAAATTGATGTTATTCGAGTCACAACTTGGAGTACGTCAGTTTTCACACTTTTCTTGTTTTAAAAGTTTTTGTGAGGCAAACTGTAATGAGATCGACATTACTTTCCAAATTGGAATTATCAAAGAATTAAAACATCATTTTTTACATAAGTTTTCTGAACTTGACAAAATTGAAAGCGATATAATTTTGTTCGAAAATCCATTTCTTGTAATGTTGAAAATGTTCAACATGAATTACAATTAGAAGTTATTGACTTACAATCAAATGAACAGCTCAAAGATTGTCACAGACGGACCAAACTCGCTGAGTTCTACGAATATCTCAAGGATGATGAGTTTCCGAGACTAAAGAATTTTGCGATAAAGATGATTTCTATATTTGGCACAACTTACCAATGTGAGCAAACGTTTTCGAGGATGAAATATGTTAAGTCTGCCCATCGTGCAAGATTGACTGACACTTAAAATCAATTCTCATGATAGGATGCAGCAATTTAAAACCAAATATTGATGAACTTATCAAAAAAAGATCACAGTTCCATAGCTCTCATTAAAATTTTTGTTACTTTATTTTTGTTTAATTAGTTTTTATTGTAAAAAACACACTTATGAATTTCTAGTAAATTATAATCCTATGCACGTGCTCCGGCCGCGTTCATTGTGTTGGGGTCAATCCGGCCCGCGAGTGCAAAAGTTTGGTGACCCCTGGCCTAGACAATTGTGATTAAAAAGATATTAGAGAGCATGCATCCGGGACACAAACTCCCAGCTACAACAACGAATCACATAACAAGTTTTGGAATTAATGTTGGGGCAATCAATGAGAGACTGAATGGAAAAAGTAGCCACTATAAGAAATCAGTGGAACCTGTCGAGCACACGGACGTTGTATCCCGGCCCATGAGTCCTGCAGAAGGAGGCGGATAGGATGCAAAGAGGAGGAAGCTGGAATCAATATTATCTGAATAAAATATTTTTCAGCTTTAATAAATTTATTAATTTTACATAATTGAACTTACTTTCCCATCAATATTCTTTAATTTTTACCTTAAAATAAACTAAATAAATACTTTCGAATAGTTTTTTATACAGATAATCAGTAAAATTTATAATTTATTACTTAATGTATAACTTTATCAGGAAAATTGGTCTCATCTTGAAGAATGGTAAATACACGCAGGAAACATTTTAAATACTAGAAAGTAATATTTCAAATAAAATGTACAACAGGATACAAATTTTATATAAAAAATTATTTGAAACGTATAAAGAAACACATATAAGGCTTATAGCAACGCTTTTTACACTGGGAAAAGAAATTCTCGTAATTAAAAAAACCTACATTATAACTGGACTAATAATGTTATGGACAAACTTTTTATTCGTTACACTGGACATATAACTTTCCTTGTCCTTAATAAATTTAGAATTGTGTTACAAAGTACATTAGATAAATACATGTATTGTCTTTTATTTATTCATTGTCACTAAACGTGCATTTATTAATATCTTATTATTGGAAGGAGGAAAGTGCCATTAGTTATAACCGCAATAGTGGACAATTTAGTAGGATAAACATTAGAAATTGTTAATTGACTGATTAATTGTCATTGGAGGAGGAATGTTCAATAAATTGTTGATATCCGAATTGAAATACTCCTTTATCAATCCCCGCAATTCACAATTCTGCTTCTCGAGACGTGCATTTTCCTCACTCAACTCGACCCTCCTACCCAGTACTCTCCTAACCTTTACACTCGCACAAGACCTGTACTTGTCGAAATAACGTATCATATTTTCCCAAAGCACCTCCTCTTTCCTCCCAGCAATGACGAATTGGTCCCAACAGGAATTGGTGTCCTGGTCAAAGTCTGATATGAGTTCCCCGAGAGTGGTCTTGGTACAAATTGCATTCCTTTTATCAAATCACAAATACTTGACGTATTTCTGCTGTTCCTCCACATACTCCTTGAGTACTCCGAGTACATAATTTGGGTGCAAAAATAGATTCCCGTCTTGATAGACCATTTCATTCTGCTCACAATGATGTCACAATACCTCTGAATTGACACAAAATGACTCGTCCCTGAGCAGACTGGTCTTGTTGACAAAAAATTCGGTTATTTCCCTCACGTCAGCCTCGTCGGTGATGTCAAGGGCGGAGAGGACTGCGTCGACTCCAATAAGCAAAGATTCTGTGCTATCGAGTGCGTTCAAAACACTGGTGAGTCTGTTCTCCACCAAGAACTGCCCCTCAGTGGCCAACACCCGGAGGACTGTCTCCATGGGCGTACCCTCAGTCGGACTCATTATTTGGGCGGCGATTCTGATCGAGTTTGATTTGTTGTGGCAGGGATTCTTGGCTTGTTCAATGTTTGGACTACAAGGTGTGGACACAAGCAGACATTGGCGGGGGAGTGTACTGCAGTCCCAATTGCTGTTGGTAGAATAGACTGCTCACGGATAGGATTTGGGTGAGCAGATTAGAGCAGTCCTCGTAGTTGTGTCTCCAGACGTCGTTGATCTTGTTTTCGTCGCTCAGAATGATGGACTTGGCCATTTTTTGAAAGTCTCGGATATGTTCCAACACTCGACGATAGTCCGTACGGATGCTCGTGTTTTCGTCCCTAATTTGTTGGGTGTGTGCTTGTTACCAAAAGTCCTTTTCCTGCCTTTTGAGTCGCTCTCTGACGGCCACAAGAACGTCGTGAGCCCTTCGAAAATGCATTAGAGAGTACTTTGTCAGTCTCCTCTTCTGGCGGGACTTGATTATCGAGTTCTCCTCTTCCCTTTTCCGGAGGACCTGGTAGTTGTACTCGAGTTTCTCCTGGTTGAGTTGGAAGACAGCCTTGACGTGCTGCAGTTTCTGTTGCAACTCCTTTGGCAATTTGTGTGATTAATATTCACGTGAATGTCCGACTCGAGTTTGCCCTTCACCAAAATATAGTCCTCGTTGTCGTTTTCCCGCATTTCCGCCAAACATTCGTCGTTTTTGTCCAACATGGCCAGTCTCCTTTCCAAATAGTCGTCCTCGTACAGGCGTCTCTCCTCCAAGGCCTCGTTGTACGCCCTCACGTGTCCTTCCAGCAGTTCCAGTCGCCGACTCTCGTACAGACTCTACGAGGAATGACTCGACCACGACTTGGAGTCTGAGCATCTCCTCCCATTTGACTGCCGAAATCCTTCTCGTCTGTTCCGCGATTCGTTCGGCCAGAATGTCAAAATCGTTAGTCTGGGCCTCCAAATTGTGAACGTAACAAGTGTCCATATTCTTCAAATGCTGCCAATTGAGGCCTTATCCAGACCTCCTTCAATTCCTGAATTATGGTGTCTTTCTCCGCCAGTAGCTGGTCACAACTCTCCTTCGTTCTCAGCAGTTCCTACCAATGCGACACCCTCAGTACGTCATATATTTTGGTGGGGGCAACCAGGTCGTATATTCTTGTCCACTGGTCGCGTATCTGCCCTGCCAATCACAATATCACCTGCTCCAGTTGACTCGCCTGGGCTACACTATTGTGCTTACATTTCTCTTTTCTAAACATGTTTTGTGGTCTTACACATTTTGCACAAGTCCACGCACTCCTGCCTCTGCTTCTCCACAGTCCGCTCCTCCACCGCAACTTTTATGTTGTTTATCAATGTCAGGGCAGAGCTCCCCGCTTTCTCGACTCTTCTTTTCCCCGAATCCACCCGCCTCGTCCCCACATTCCCTCGACTCTCCCTATTCTCCGACGGCCTATTGTTGAATGGAGTCAACTACGGGAGTATTTGGGTCTTGTTCGCTATTCGTTCACGGCGTTCCAATTTTCTTGCTTCCATGGTTGCCTGGGAATAAAATTTAAGTTGCAAGATGACGCACTATAAATGGGCCAATGAAATGCGACACAATTAAGACGGCTGCCTTGCCAGTCATATTCACAACGACACGGACGCCACTCAAATGGAGGAAGGCCTGTCTTTGTCCAAAACTAAAACCCGAGTCCGAATGCTCATCGAGCAATACGACGAGATGTCCACCAATTACCGGAAAATGTCAATCGTGAGTGGTGGTAATCACGTGCAGCATAGGAAGAACGTGCAAGCGGGGATTTCCTTCCAAAATTTGCGTTCCTCTCCCACAAAGTCCCTGCAGACGATAACCTTAAACCCAGCCTTGGCCGACTCGATAAACGAGACGGAGTCGAAGGATTATAAAAAAGACAAACTCAAGAACCTGTTCAAAGTAAAGTTGACTTGCAATACAACAGAATTTTAAAAAAGCATCGCGAGACTACGAGGCCGACCAAGACTACCCGTACGCCTATTGGTCGAAGGTGAGTGTCCCAGTCATGTTTAGTGCATTCCCAAAGAACTGTTTGCCCTCCCCGAAAAGGAAGACCAGAAAATACTGTCAGAGGGACTGAAAAATATCCTTTTAATCATTATTCATTATATATTCTCCCTTTTCCTTAACCTTGCAGTACTGGTCCACAATTTCATGAGGAAGCACAAAACAAAGTCGAAATTGGAAGAGACGTTGAGACTGATCTCCTTTGGACTAAAAAACCATAAATTGAGAGAAAAAATGTTTCAGTTTTTGTGCATCCAACTAAACGGGAACCCCTCCGTGTAACTCGTCCTCGTTGAATGTAGGGAGGACACGTTGGACGGGTGGGAACTGTTCTACGCTCTCGCCACATTCTGCGGGCCCAAAGTGGAAGTGTGGGCGCAGTTGGAAAACTTTGTGAGCAAATCCCTCAACAAATTGGGATTGGTGAACAATTTGGCCGAAAATCCAAATTTCAGCATTTTTACAGAAAACATTGGCCTCCTTGTTTGTCGGGGAAAGGAAATGCGAATCAAAACGTCGAACAGGATGCCGTCGACAGAAGAGGTGGAGCACTTGCAAGTAGGCATAGTTGTGTGGATTGGTAGACCTTCATGTATAAACGGTCCAACTTCACGTCCACTCTGCCCGACATGATGAGTGACCAAAAAAGGCGTTTTCCGGAATTGCGTCTGCCGTGGGTGCTGGTGGTGTTGTGCGAACAAATCAAGTCGAGTCTAGTGGAGGGCATCTTCAGGTAAGTGTGTGTGGTGACTCAGAATCTCGGCGGACGTGGAGGAAGTGTTGCGAGCGAAGCAGTCGTACGAACAGTACTGCGAGTGCGAGATGGACGTGATTGTATGGCAGTTGTGAACTAAGCAAGACAGCGACGGGCCTGCTGAAAATGTGGTTGCAGGAAGTGGGCTGCCCGATAATCCCGCGGGAGATGTACGAAAAGTGTATGGGGAAAAGTCCGTTGGAGGTGGTAATTGGGCAACTGCCGGGGCTGAACAAGTCAATTTTGATATATTTGATCAAGTTTTTGAAAGTGGGTGTATAGTTGACATTGTAGGAGATTGAGGGATTGGTGGGAGAGACAAAGATGGACAGAAACAACTTGGCGATGGTGATGGCTCCCAACATATTGAGGGCGGGGGAGTGGAAGGACCCGTTGAAGACGTTGATGGAGACGTCGAAAGGAATAGAATTGATGATAGCCCTGATGGATTACATAAAATAGTCCTCTATACTGCGTAAGCAACAAGGAAGCGGAAGCGATTAATGCGCTGATGGAATTGGATATTAATCTAGGCAAGCTCGTTGATGATAGGCATGAACAACGACAAGTGCTTAAAGTGCGTGGTGGTGGGGGACGGGGCAGTGGGCAAGACCTCCTTCATCGGACGGGCAGTCCACCAAACATTCTCTGATTTCTACGTCCCGACAGTGCTTTGAGTAATGGGCAATCGTAGGTTTTTGACAACAGCGTGCTGGACATGAACGTAAAGGGCGTGAATTACAAACTGGCCATCTTTGACACGGCGGGACAGCCGGACTTGGTCACACTGCGAGTGCTGTCCTACTCGCAGACGGACGTGTTCATTGTGTGCTTCTCGGTGGTCCGCCCCGACAGTTTCGATAACATTGTGAGTCAGGTGAGACCACTGGCCTACTTTAGTGGATCCCCGAACTCGACAAACACAGCGACGCCAAAATCAGAATCCTCGTGGGGACTCAAATCGACCTCCGCGACGACCTGAAAATAATCCAACGACTCGCCTCCCACAAAGAGACCCCCATCTCGGAAGAACGCGGCAAGTCCCTGGCCAGAAAGCACAACATGATTTACGAGGAGACCTCGGCCAAGCAAGACGTAATTGCCCTCTGCCAGTCGTAGATCAACGTGCGGGCAATCTTTTCGAGGATTATCGACACTTGGAACACGCAACAACAATCAAAGACTAAAAACCAGAAGAACTGTGTCATTTTCTGAATAAATTGTTAATGTATTCAGGTGGTGCATTAAGGTCGTGTACAACAATCCGGTGCATGTCGATAGGGAAGAAATGGGGGGAAATGGTAATAACGGGAGGGGAGGAAGGACAAGTCGAGTTGTGGAAAGTGGGGGAGAAGGAGAGTGTGATGAGGCTGGAGGGAATGTGCGAGTCAGTGACAGCAGTGACATTTAACAACGAGAACAACATGGCAGTGGGAGGGTCGCAGTCGGGTGTGATAAAGGAATGGGACGTGAGGACAGGGAGATGTATCACCCAACCAGTCAAATTAAGTGGTGTGCAAGTTAATGGGTCATTCGAGTGGTGTGCTGAGTGTGGACTGGCACCCGGGGGACACATTCCTCGTGTCAGGAGGAGTCGACTCGCGAATTAAGGTGTGAGGGTGTTGTTGACTGAGTTGTGGGACAGTCGGGAGAGCAAGTGCCACTCCACCTACCACTCACAGTCCCCCCCACTTCACGTACAGTTCTCCCCCGACGGACGGTGGGTGGCCGCCGGGTGTCAGAACGGGCACATCACACTCTGGGATGTCGCCGCCGGGAGGGTCCTCCACGACTTGAGGACGCACAACGACGCAGTCACTGCTCTCCAATTCCACCCCTCCATGCTCCTCCTCTCTTCCGCCGGCGCTGATCGGGCTATGGCCTTGCTCGACTTGGACCTGATGCAAGTCGTCGATCGCAGTCCACTCGACGCACTCCCTGTCAAGTACTCCCCTCTCCTCACTCATAGGGCTATTCGATTCACAGGCCACCACACTTCCATGTACTGTGCCACCAACCACTCACTCAAATTGGTGTCCTGGGAACCCTACACACACCACTCCTCACTCCCCATCCACAATGTTGCTGACCTCTTTTGTGACCAACACCGAGTCCTCGTCGCCGCCTTCCAAGGCCACACACTCACCACCTGGCACAACACCATCCTCCCCATTCTCACCACCACACTCGCACACCTCCAACTGGCCTCACACATGTGCCGCACTCGCAATATTCCGGTAATTCACTCACTCACACAAGGGGGCCATTCTCACTCTTGCACACGACTACACTGCACTCACACACTTCCTTGGAGTCCTCCCCTCTCACTTCTGGACTCTCGACTTGGCTCTCACTGTCCTCCCACTCCTCTCCTCCCCCGACCACACACTCCACCACACTGTCACCCTCGTCCTCACACACTTCGGCCCACTCATTCGAGACAACCTCGCTCCTCTCAGTCCCATCGGGGTCGACCTCACTGCCGATTCCAGGAGGGACAAGTGTCTTCAATTGCAGGCAGAGTTGACTAGGATTGCCGACATGCTGTCTCCTGACAGTGAACTGCTTGCTCTCATTCGATCAGTCATTTGACTTGTTGTTTCAATAAATACTCCTGACTAACCTGCGAATTTACGTGGCCAAGAAACCATCTGTCTGATCACACGCCTTGTCTACAATCAGGCTGGACAACCTGCGATTAAACTCAAATTGTTCTCTCGCCTGCGCTGACATGAGTTGAGAGTTTCTTCTGATAAACGTGAATCAGCTCCTCCCTCTCTGCCAGGACACGCTTCAACTCGTTGAGTTCCCATTTGGCAGTTCGTTCCCGACAAAGTAAAGTACGCACTAAGGGGGGAGTCTTGCCCTATTGCTCACAAATGTCGGCCTTTCTTGCGGCAATGTTCTCCCACTCTTTGGGGCAGGCCTCTGAGTGATTTCATCATAGGTTGTCTTGCCGAGTACAAATAGATCTCGTGCATTGTCTCCCTCACGCACGATCGCGTAAGCTATGGCCCGATTGATGCATCATTCCCGAGTTGGCACCGAGATATCTTTACTAAATATCTCGTTGAAGAGTGGAATATAAAGAGCGTATGCTTCAACCACGATCTATAACACGTCATTAATCACAAACTCTATACCGAATCCGGCCAATATTAAAACCTGGAAGACCGAAGAACGACCCCGGCTCCTATAGACCAGTATCCATTATATGTGTGTTGTCAAGAATCTTGGAAAAACTGGTCCTAAAACATATTCGCCCTTTCCTCCCACAATCTACATTCCAACATGGATTCAAGGAAGGATTGTCAACGACCTCCTTCCTTACCACACTAACAGATTTCATAAATGAAGGACACAAAAAAAAGAAATTGCAGGAGAAATCAATTGTATGCACTATCGACATTGAAAAAGCGTTTGACTCCGTCCCAAGGAAGATCCTAATTGAAAAGATATTTGGTACAAATATTTCTACACCTATGAAGCTATGGATAGCGAATTTTTTGAGCGGACGTCGTGGGAAAGTGTGCGTCGGGAACGAGAGTTCAAGATCACGCTTATTGCCCAATGGGGTACCCCAGGGTTCTCCTTTATCCCCGACCTCTTCAACTTATTTCTGAATGATCACCCGGTTCCTATGGATAATAATGACATACTACTCTCCTATGCCGATGACATAGTTGTCGCATCTAGGGATGTAAATGTCGAATACGCGAAGGAAAGACTACAAAGAATACTGGACGACTTATATGGATGGCTATATGAAAACAGACTACATGCATGTTCCGAAAAGTCAGCAGTCACTCTATTCACGAAAAATAGGAAGATGGGGACGAAAACTATTGATGTCACGCTGAATGGAGTCCCAATACCACAAAAGAAAACACAGAAGATATTGGGAGTAACGTTTGATACTTTCCTCTGTTTTTCACCTCACGTAGAATCAACCTGTATAAAGAAGATCAATTTTGTAAAAGCCTTCCTTTGGAACTGTGGGAGAACTTATCCGCCAGCGGTAGAGACCCTTTACAAGCAGTATATCGAGCCAACAATAGGCTATGCATGTGCTGCTTGGGGCTGTAACCTGGCGGCAACGAATCAGCTAAAAATCGAAAAAATTCAAGAAAGATCTATCAACCTACTGAAGGACCATACCGATAGGGAAATTGTCCATAGAACACTGGAGTCTCTCGTAGAGGCAAATGGGGGGGATCGTGGAAATGGACCACAAACCATTCACCGTACATACAGAAAGTGTGTGGGGTCACGGTCGGAACATCGTAAAAAGATGGCTCGACTGTTGAGAAGTGTCGGAATCACCTGAACGTGTTAGTTAATGGTTAAGACGGTGATTTTGTTTGGCTTAAATAATAATAATATAAAAGTGGTGTGGTGTGGTTGTTGTGTGAATGGAGTTTGTGAGAGTGTGTGAGGATGACTGTTCGGAGGTGATTGAACTGCCATTGGAAAAGTGTGGAAACTTGTCGGAGTTTGTGAAGGTGTGTGAGGACGACTGTTCGGAGGTGATTGAACTGCCATTGGAAAAGTGTGGAAACTTGTCGGTGGGGACTCTGAACACGCAATTCGGCTACGCGTCTGGACTGAAATATAGGAGAAAGACGAGCGACCCGTTCCGAGTAGTGCGGCGAGTGGAGGACCTGCTGATTGCCCCGAGGGAAGGGTGGGGGGAGCTGACGTACCACACAGTGTACGCGAAGGAGTCCAAGAGACGGGCGGAGTATCGGGAGTGCAGTGACTTGATAATCCTGGGACTGCCGTGGCATTACACTTCCCAGCAACTGAGAGAGTACTTTGAGACTTTCGGGCGAGTGGCCATGGTGGAGGTTGTGTGTTGTGGGGGAGGAGTAGATAAAGAAGGACATGAACACCAACCGACCCAAGGGATATGGCTTTGTCCGCTTCACTGAGTGGGAGGACCAGCTCGCCTGTCTGGCCGCCTGTCACCAACTCGACGGAAGGCACTGCAAAGTCAGAATCCCCAATTCCAGGCTGCGGGCACTCACTCCCCACGACCACGAACTGCGCAGGAGGATTTTCGTCGGCCGAGTCGACCACACTTTGGACAAGGCCGACATTGAAGAGTTCTTTTCACAGTTCGGACAAGTCATCGACGTCTTCGTCCCCCTCCCCCCAAGGACTTTTGTTTTCGTCACTTTCTCCGACCCACAAGTCGCCGCCAGTCTCGTTGGCAGGGAATTGGTCATCAAACACTGCTCTGTCCACATTTCCACCGCCGTCCCCCGCGACAGGAAGCGCCCCTCTGTCCTCTTCCAAAGTCCTTCCCAGGCCAGGATGTACTACCAACAAATGTTTTGTCCTCACGACGACCTGGACATTGCCTCCCTCAACATTGGCGGCACGGCCTACCCTCCCCTCCGCTACTACTCTCCCTATCCCCCTACTCGTGACTGATTTGTGTTTGTGTCTTTAATTGTTCATTCCGTTTCTACTTTTCGAGAACGTTATTGTCCTAGGTGTCTAAGAAAGTTTGAGGGCGGACACTGTAGACATCCTTCTCCACAGTCATGCATAAATTAATTGCAAATAAACTTATTACTGACGATACTCGAGTACAAAGAAAAGAGAAATTAGTACAAATGTCAAAACAGAATTCACCAACTGACAAAATTCATCAAATCCAAAAAAATCTAAAGGCTGTTCTGGTTCCTTAATGTATATGATGAATGATACTTTTCATGGTATGTAATCATTATATACAGTATAATTGCTTAATTCAATTATTTTTAACTACAGAGCTCTCCCAAAATGCCGGAATTGCTGTTTTTGATCGTTTGGCATTTTTGACTTTTCAAATTTTTCATATCTGTATTTGTTAGTCATTTGCCAAAATGCAAAACGTATTGTCTTTTATAAACATTCGCGACTTTTGATTCGAAATTGATATTGCAAGGTCTGTAATGTGGCTTAGAATTGACGAATCCCAACCAATCTCTAATTCATTTTGATATATGAGCTTAGAATATTTGGGGGCAAAATACATGGTTAATGCTAAAGTTTATTTATATCTATTTTATAGTTTAGTAATAATTCTAATTGTTGAATGTATTCTCAAACATTTACAGTGCATTTTGGAAGGAACAGATATTATCAATCCATGATCTCAAAGTATTTGGTCAAAAAGGATATGTTCACAAAAATAGTGGATGTCATTGCCGGATAACCGTACCTTGTAATGAACCCTCAGTAGCTTGCCATCAACTTGGAGTCATTTATGGCTATCGATAATTCGAACCATTTGATGATCGAGGAAGAAATGTTATATGATTGATTCGATCCTAATAATGTTGGAAAAGGAATTACCCATGAACAAAGTAAATTCGACAAGCTTGTTATTAAACCATTGAAGAAAACCAACACTTAATATTGAATGAATCAAATTAGAATTAAACAATCCGCTCTGTTTTACAAATGCCGATATTGATACCAAGATATCCAGTGAATGGCACATATAAAATGCGAAACTCATCATGTCCGAAACCATGAACCAGATCGTTAGGCGGTTTCTGAAAACATTAGCGAGATTGGACTGACGTGGGCAGTGCAGACTTGAGGACAGGGTGTGTCGACTGGATTGTCACTATGGGGAACTATTTTGGGACATCCGTAATGACTTGTCACGCTACCAAGGCAGTTCTCTAGGCGCATCCAATCGCTTTATTCCTCCTTAGTTTGTATCAAGTAAATGGACTGGTATTAGTCTAGAGTGAGAGTATTGTCAGGGATGAGTGGGTATTCGTCTCCAGGAGTATTAAATGGTGTTGGGGGGACATTGCCAGTGCAGTCACTCCCCTAATTCCGTCCCGCTTGTCCAATATCAACGAACCATTCTCTCCACAACACCAAATTCTGTCATTAAACGAGTCGGCCAATAACACATTCCCGTCCTTATCAACACAAATGGCCGACGGACGAAGGGGCAGGTCCCCGTCAGGGAGGCGGATGAACCCAACCAGACCATCCGCCAGTCCGACTGTCCTAATCTTGTTCTCCGTTTTGCTGCAAATATAGACGACGTCCGAGTGGAGACACACACTGAACTGATTGAACAGTCCCTCAGTCAAGTCTGCCTGGATGGATACTGACAGAATTGGGGGATTCCGCGGAGTTCCTGGGCATATTCGAATGGTGGGGGACTGGTCGAGGACACACACGTTGACTCCACTCGCACAAACGCAGAGGGGAGGTGGCTGGTAGTCCCACTGGTCAGTCATTACCCCGTCCCGGTATATCTGCGACTAATCAAGCTGATTACAGTCATGTTCCCACTCTCACAGCTCTTGCTGAGGAGGAGAGACTGGTCGTGGAGAAATGTGAGGGAGACAGCACCCACCCCTTCCTTCTCCTCCATGACTCCCACAGAATAAAGAAATATGCCACAGCCGTTCAAGACCGACATGCGTCCAGTGAATCGGTCGAGGACTGCGATGTGCCCTGTTGTGGCAGACACGGCCACTGCTTGGGGATACTCCAAATGATGTCCCTCCAATGTCCTCACGCAATGCACAGTCCGCGCTGACTTGCTGCTGATTTGAGGACTGGATGTGTCACCGTCCTGGGCCGGCCAATTTGAGAAGCTCACGGCCAATGCACGAGAGGTCCTCCGCCAATTCCGGGAGATGCTGCAATATTTGTTGTTCGCTTTTCAAATCTGCAGAATAACGGAGTGTGTACATTTCAAGTGTATTCGCTCGTCAGTCTGCAATGTGGAGTGAATCAGCAGTTGTCTTCTCCCCTGGTTGTAGGGCACCCCACTACACTCCATTCCCTCGTTGCCAGGCAAGAATTTTATTGGGGAGTTTACTATGACTAACTAATGGACAAAGTAAAGAGGACTGAGTGTTATGGAAATACAAAAAGTCAGACGTATGCGTGGTCGCAGTCTT
This sequence comes from Octopus sinensis, assembly GCF_006345805.1. Taxonomy (NCBI): domain Eukaryota; kingdom Metazoa; phylum Mollusca; class Cephalopoda; order Octopoda; family Octopodidae; genus Octopus; species Octopus sinensis. The sequence goes on along the minus strand of NW_021832528.1, from coordinate 22,634 downwards.
CCAGGTCGAGTGTATTCTTCTTGAGGCGGAGAGTGAGGCATTCCTGAGTGTGTGAGGAGTGGAGTACGTGATCATAGTCATTCTGTATTTGGTCGATCTGTGAGGCCATGGCGGCATTCCAGTACTTTTCGAGGTGGTCTCGTTCCTTTTCGACATGTCGGCGGTCTTGGATGAATCGTTTGAGTCGTTCGTCCTGCATTTCCTTACGTCGTCTGAGATAAGGAAGAGGAGGAACCGTATTTTTTCAGGCTTGGGAGGTGTTTGAGGTTGTCCATGTGGAGGACGGACTTGGCGTGTCTCTCAGTGACTTGGTCGAGCATACTGGATGAGAAATGAGTGAAACCATTTGAGTTTGCAGTCGAGTTGTTTGCGGAATAGTTGGTGTGACTTGCGGGCGAGTTTGGAGAGTTTGTTGAAGAGTGCAGTGCACATCTCCTGTTTTTTGTGGAGGAACTGGTTCTCCTGCTGGGCCACCAGGGCTCTCCACTTGTAGTTTTGTAAGTCGTTAATCTTGGCGATTTGCTAGAAATGGGTGAGAGGAGGGACCTCTTGGGAAGTGTGTTTGACTTTGGAGATCTTTTTGACAAAGGTGTGACATTGGTCCTTGCTGATGGACATTCTGCGTTTGATGAAGGACTGCTTCATGGCGGCCAACTCAGCGAGGGAGCGTTTGTGGAGAGAGATGTATTCGGTGTCGTGTTTGAGTTGGTCGATGGTGGGCAAGTGGAGGTCTTGATAGTAGTCCTCCTCGATGTCGTTGTCCTCGACTCCCATGTAGTTGAGCATCTTCCTGGCCTTTTCGGCGTCGGAGAGGAAGCGAGTGGGGTCGGAGAGGACGTCGGCGATGTCTGGTGTGAGTGAGCAGACCAACCGCCGTGTGCGTGGGGGATGTACGTGCCCAGTTCAAAGTGGCAGAGCAGGGTCGGCAGGTTGAGAGGAGTGTTGGCCTCACTCCTCAGCACCACATACCTGTAGCCTACGGGTCATTCCTCCGTCTAACCGTTTTCGATCAGTTCGAAGGGGAGGTGCCTCTGCCCGATCAGTTTGCTGGTGTTCCAGTCGTAGACGGCGATTTTGAGGATGGCCAACTCGGGCAACACGACCTGGGGTGAAAGGAGGACTGACTTTGCGAAAGACGAAAGGGTCCTCTCGGTAGAATGGGTTCATTCCATTCGAGTGGACGACCTTGGTCCTGAACTCCTTCCGGATCGTGTCGGTGGGGAGGCCGTACATTTCCACCTCCACAAAAGTGCTTATTTTCCTGTCGTGGAGGAACTGGCCGGAAATGACCTGGGAAGGGTATTGGGGACAGTGAACGGTGACGGAGCACTGGGCGGCGATGATGCCGTCAATGGTGGCCTCGGTGAAGGGATTCAAGGTTTGGTCAGGCGAGCGCATGCACAAGGGTTTGAGGATGTAGCCCGTGTTTCCGTGGTACTCGAACCTGCCCTGATTCAACTGCATCCAGGGGCCTGCGGTCTGCCAGTTGAGTGCGACCAGTTGGCAGCCCGCGTTCCAAAACAACTGAAATAGTGAGGCGGACTTGCCTGGGGGAGGTAGTTGGATGAGTCGAAGCGGGCCCCCTTTGGGTATATTCTGGTGAGTTGTTTCTTGTTGTGTCGTACAAAGTCCTGGGCACTGTTCTTGATCAGTCCGTAGCCCGCGTTCTCCGCAAATGAGGAAATGTGGAAATGGTAGTTTCTTTCTAATGAGTGTGTGAATGGTACTCACCCGCCGCGGCCTGGAACCCCGCGAACTTGACGGAGTGGACGTAATTGATGAGGGAGGACAGTTCGGGGTGGACAGTGGTGGTGGCATGTTGTCGTTTGTAGGCCTTGATCACTTCTGCCACGTCCTGTGCTTCACTAATATACTTGACTATTCGTGGACTACACAAGACAACCTTCTGTGTCCATGTCCTCCACTATCTTTTGTGTCTTTTTGTTTTTGATTATTATTTTGCGTCGGAGTGAGGCGGGAGAGGGCAAAGGCACTCCCTCCTCCAACGGGTAGTCCTCGAGGGAGTCCTTGAGCAACAGATCACCAAATATGGAAATGCAGTAGTCGACCATCTTCTTTTGTTGTTTGTAACTGGAATATCCCAATAGACCACCTGCAGTGGTTCTCGAAGGAGAGAATGACGGGCATGTCCGATGTGATGAAGGCAGACTCACTTATCTCCTTCACCACGTCCTAACATGTCCACCCACACACTACTCTAAACAACACTTCTGTGCAGGCAGCCAGTCCGTGAGTGATTATCGGCTCGTCGTCCCCGTCCCAACAGTCCAACTCCACGCATCGACACCCCGCAATCAGAATGCTTCGGTATATCTCCGCAGAGGACTTGCCCCCGAACTGTCTCCCCACCAAATATGTGTTGTGCGACGAGTTTATGAAGTAGTGGCACAGTGGCTCACTCATCTCACATTTCCCCACCTGGTTCCCTGCCGATATCGCCGTGTTCGACGACAGGTACTCCCCGAACCCACGCACACCCAGCCGTTCTACACTCCTCCACACTCACTCACCCTTTCTTCTGTTCTCGGGGTCACTCTCGAATCGCTCGATCACTTCCAGACACTCCTCCCGTGTTTTGAGGGGAAACAGGATTGTATTCAGTCGACTGTCCCGCTGTGTCTGCCACTTTAACACTCACATCAACCTCGTTTATGAACTCCACCAGCGACTCCAAATCAATCCACTCCCTCCCATTCGAACTGCACATCTGCCAATCATTCCAACTATTTCCTGAATATTTCCTCAATGTCCGGCCTGTCCACAAACTTGTCCATCAGTTCCCTCCACAGCTCACCGTCGAATTCCCCACACAGTTCGTTCCCCTGCATTCACCACTCACTCACCACCTTCAACACCTCCTCTTGGCTCAGTACTTGGCGAATGCTCTTTTCGCTCATTTTCCCGTGGAAAAACCGAATAATTCTACTCTCCCTAACACTACTTTACTTGCGCACGTCCACCACTCCCTCCGCCGTCCTTATCGACTCGAGCATCATAAACCTACTCCTCACACAACCACACCCACTGCTTCACTATTATGTCCTGTGGACACAAATTGTTCAACACCGGGTCGAACACCACTCCACACAAACACCCCCACCATTTCTCCACGTTACACATCCCTCTACTTTTATCCTCTCCTCCGAATTGCAAGCCATGTTCACCCCACTCAAATTCACCACGTCGCATCCCAGCCACATTTGCAGTCCCCACTCTTTCCTCCTCACGTCACGCACCCGACAACAGTCGATCACTTTTACCTCCTCACAATCACTCACCACGTCTACCAAATTCGTCTTTACTGTCAAAAACATTCGCGAAGAGTGCAGTCGCACTGTACTCACCGTCCTCCCACACTTTTCTCCTTCATCCCACACGTAAAACTCCTCCCCTTTCAACAGGTCTCCCAACATTCACTTTTAAATAGACCACGAAATAATGAGAATGCGCATATTTATTAATCAATGCTCATCGCGCAATTCACGCTATTGTCCATTGAGAGTGTCCCACTGCTCTATACGCTATTCACGGGCGGTAGGGGAGAATACTATACTCTCCAATTGGCCCCACTGCACGTCCCGCACTCTTATCACCTTGGATATAAGATAGTGCACATTCAGTCTAAAGAGTGCAGTCGCAGGATATGCTACATAGAGGAGAGTAACAAAAGAACAGGAAAAAAGAGTGAATTAGTCGTCGTCCGGGAGGTCAGTGTGTTGTGCGTTCTTGGGTGGTGAGGAAGGAGAACCTGCATTTCCAGTTCATAGCGTTGTACGGCGTCGACATCGAGGGAGAGGAGTGGGGGGAGGAGAGGAGGGGCTTTGACGAGTTGGAGATGTTTGTCGCCACTCAACTGTTGCATGATGAGGAGGAAGGGCTTCTCGATTTGGTAGTTGCTCTTGGCGGAGATGATGAAGCACTGAGTGAGGGACAACACTTACTGCCGCGTTGTTTTTGCGGTGAAAGTTCATCATCCGCGGCTTCACTTTCCGGTCCTTCACGTCGGCCTTATTCCCGCACAACACGACGGGAATGCCCGGACAAACCCTCGTCAAATCACGGTGCCAATTTTCCACGTTCTTGTAGCTTATGCGGGAGGTCAGGTCGAACATTATCACTGCCGCGTTGCCTGCAATACACTGACCACTCCACTTTGCAAATAGTAGCCTTCCCGCAGTCCTCCGAACTTCTCCTGCCCCGCCGTGTCCCACACGTTGAACTGTATTGCCCCTCTGTTCGTGTGAAACACCAGAGTCGTTATTTCCACCCCCACCGTCGCTGCCATCACACACACTCCTTACCGATGTACCTCTTCTCGAACTCCCCTGACTTGTGCCGCCCCACAAATGTCGTCTTCCCCGTCCCCCCGTCACCCAGTATCACCAACTTGAATGTCGCCACCACGTCACCAGACATTGCGTGCTCTATTCTATTACAATTTTATTCCATTACTTGATTAATTTCAATTAAATAATATTACTTCCTTCTCTTCTTCCGCCTCCTCTTGCTATATGTGGCTCATTCATTTCCTCACCCTTGTCATGTCGCTGAGTTGTCGGACGCATTCTTTAGGGAGGTTTGGTAGTGCTTGTACTCATCACATGTGAGAATTAACTTATATTCGCTCTCCAAGAGATCGTATGCAATTTCTCTATTTACATTGAGGGATTGTCGGGAAGTAGGTTGTCAGACAAAAATGTTTGGTTTATTAACTTTGGTTTATTGCAATGTTTGGTTTATGGAGACACAGACTGTTTCGGTATTGGGAGGGGCGTCCGACAAGGCTGTATTCTATCCCCGCTACTGTTTAATATTTACACAGAGAAAGTCATGGAGGAGTTAATTGCGAAAATGATATCGGAATCAAGATTGGTAGCCTCAACATAAATAATCTCCTTTATGCAGACATACTACTTTGCTGTCTGAAACAGAAGATGGCTTTGAGGCAATTAATACCGAGCGTCAAAGACAACATGCCTTTTTTGGCCTATTCCTAAATGTGAAAAAAACCAAAATAATGACAACTTCACTGTCTGGAAAAATTAGTGTCATCGTCGACGACGAAGAAATAGAATGTGTTGAAGTTTATGTTTCTTGGAAGTCTAATAACAAGATGATGGTGGTGGTGTCTCAGAAATTAATAACGGATGGCTATGGCAAGAGTACGATGATAAACTGAATCGGATCTGGAGTAGCAAGGATGTTCTCTCAGGACAAAGATAAGACTAGTCAACGCGATGTGTTTCCCGTTTTTCTCTATGGTTGTGAATCTTGGACACTGTCCAAAGCTTACAGCAAAAGAGGGACTCACAGGAATTATGGTGCTGAATAAACTTTTGAACATAAATTGGTACGACAAAGTGTCAAATGTCGTTTTTCTCGAAAAGATTAAACCTACACTGTCGCTTGTGGCGAGTTTGGAAGCCAACAATTATCATATTTGGGGCACGTGCTTCGGGAGAATGTTATAGGAAAAGAAATCCTGCTGTCTTCGTTCGCTGGAAAAAGGAAGAGGGGTAGACCGAAACTTAAACTGGACATCTGAAGTAGTGAACTTACGGAAATAGCAGTGCTGGTGGGGGATAGAGTTTCGTAAAGGGACTTGTCTTACAGAATCGCCAATGGCCGGAATCGGCTGAATATGGCTTAATTTAACTTTATGAACTTTGATGTCCATTCGACCACCTCATTAGAGACAGTCGACTGAACGGAGTGGGTCTTTAACTTCCTAGACTGTTATATAGTGGGCAGATGTGAATGCAGCTTGCCGCCTCATTGGGACGACGAGGGTAATCAACATTCTCCCACATCTTGATGATCCACAGTCTTTCGGCGACGTTGCATAGTGGCAGCAACTACCTCAAAGAACAAGTTTAGAATGAGCAATCAGAGTTAACAATTAACAAAATAACAAAGTGTGGTCATATCACAAGTGCTGTCACATTGTGTAGAATAAAAGTGATTAGCATAATTGGATTATGTGGGACTACTCGTTGTGGGTAGTGTGTATGGTGACGTGAAGGAGAGTTTCAATCGTCTGGCGTGGTGGGACGACAAGACGTGTTGGTCAGTGTCGCAGATGGGGAAGCTGAGCAAGGAACTGTCGGGCGAGTTTCGTTCGTTCGGAGGGCGACTAAAGTGAGTGTGTGTGTAGATGTAGGAAAATGAGTGAAAAGTACGGGGGAGGGAAGCATGAGGGGGTGAATGTGTTGTGCGAGAGTTTTGTGGGGGTGTTGGAGTTGTTGAGTAAGTTGGGGGAGGAGCTGGAGCGTGTGTGTGAGGGGAAGGTGACGGGGGGGGAGAAGGAGAGCCACAAGCGAGTAGTGAAGAGATACGAGAGTGCGACGACGGAAATGAGCAGGGGGGAGAGTGCGGCCAAGGCGGTAGTGGTGGCATGGCAGTGTAGGCCGTCGAAAGATACTCCAACGCATTCAACGCGGGAAGGAAGGCATTCGCCGTGATGAAGGACACGGAATCCGACAAGTCCAACACGGTCAACGACATGGAAAAGTCGAGGGCAGTGTACAGGGAGAGGGCACAGACGTGTGACAAGGCCAAGGCGGAGTGTCGGACAGCCATCTCCACTTACAACCAGTTGTGTCACGTGACCATCACTCAAACCATCCACCAAATCCTACAAGACTTGCAAGTCCTTTTGGACCAACGACTGACTGCTCAATTCACCTTCTTCTCCTCACTCCAAGACTCTCTCCGACAGTCCTTCTCCAGTCTACTGTCCTTAGTCGAGCACACCTCCCTCTCCCAATCCACACTCACTGCCCTCCTCTCCACCCACTACCCACAGTCCCCCCTCCCCCAACCACTCCTCTTCCAAGACTTGGGCCCACTCGACCAACCTAAGCCCTCCAAAAAGTCACAGTCCAAGATCACCTCCCTCGTCAACACCCTCCACGCACACGTCAAGTCCATGTACCATCTCACACTCACCCTAGCATTGGCATGCGCTCTATGCTCGACCTCTACTCCAACAACCCACACATGGGAGACGTCCGCACTGTCCAGACCAGGCTCACTCAAATCACTCAACAATTCTCCGCCGGCATGCAACAACTCCTCAAACTCGACCAACCCGTACTCCCTCTCCCTACTCTAGGCACACGACCAACTCCTCGCTCTCAGCTCCTCCTTCTACTGCACACACGACTCCGAGTGGAGTCAAGACGTGCAAACACACTTCGGCACCATCCTACAAGACTTTTCCAGTCCTCCCCACTCTCATTCTCAGTGGACGAGCCCGGCACTCTCTCCGTCAGTCAGGGCGACCGGGTGGAGATACTCTACGAAGATTCCAGTGGCTGGTCATATGTTGCCCGTTCAGACGACGCACAGGGACACGTCCCCTCCTCCTTCATTCGTCCGGAGTAGTAATTAATATTTTCTAATGAATTTAATGGTATGCACAAGTAATAAGCAAGAACCGGTTATTTTCTAATGGTATGCAAATTATTGCATTAAGTAATTGTCTGAGTATTATAAGCAAGAATGCCGAAAAGTGAGGACTAGTATAATGTTAAAAAATGTTTAGCGTTTTGAATCGCCTCGTCTATCGACAAATCACTCAACGAATCTGGCAAATTCTCAAGAATCCAATTCGGCAATTTTGACTTTTTATCTCCCCGCGCAAATCTCTAAAACTTTAAAAAATACCAAAAAACAAAATCGTCAAAAATAATTATTCCATAATCCCTCTTAGTACTCTCCTCACACACTGTGCTGTATGTCGCATTGCATCAAACATCAAAAACTCAGATTCAGAAATACAAAAATTCTCCTAAGAAACTCAAGTTGTGCCTGCCTTTAAAATCCCCCAACAACTCACCGCTAAAATCCTACTTTGTGTGTACACGTAGGGCACTCCATACATGACTACAGCCCGTCCGTAGTAGTTCTCTACAAAATAAAAAAACAAGCAAAAAACCAAAGTCGATCCTCTCAGAGACCTTTCCTCGAGCCACCGAAAGCAGCACGGGTCTTCTCCCATTATCACATGACTTGGGAATACAACAAGTCAACTCACCTTCCTGTAATTAGAAAGAGCATATTCTGTCTCAAATGAGTTCAAAGTCTCCACCAATATCAATTTATAGCGCAAAATCTTGTCTATGAAGCCCTGTTCCTGCCACATTAATGGACATGTGTTGTCTGCAGTTATTGTATTTTAAGCAGTCTTTACAAACAAAGAGGGAGGACGAGGCAATAAAAGGAGTGCCGAATAGTGAAAGAATTTAATGGTATGCACAAGTAATAAGCAAGAATGCCGAAAAAGTGTGGATAAAGGAGGATTAGAATGTACTAACTAATGCGGAGGCGAGCGAGGACGTGTTTGGCATAAGTATAGTGTTTGAGGACGTGTTGTTGTGCCTTGATGGTGTCGAGCATGATGTGTCGGTGTGTGGGGTGTGCGAGTTGTAGCATAATCTGGACGACGTAGTTGCCGTACTGGTCTTTGAGGAGTGAAGAGAATCCGTGAGTGAGTATTTCGTGGATGAGTCGTGCGCGGATGTGTGGGGAGGCGTGGATGATGCACTTTTCGATGACATTGCTGGCGAACTTGTGTATGGACAGGTGGAGGAGTCGTCCCTGGATGAGGGGGAGGAGTGTGTGAATGTGGGAAGGGTGTTGGATGATGAGGTGTTGGATGACGTAGTTGCCGTACTGGTCGTGGATGAGAGTGAGGGCGTGTTGGGCGAGTTCGTCGAGGATGAGGGGCGAGTGTTCGAGTATCCGCTGGATTACCCGACATCCGTACGGGTGTGTGGCCAGAGAGTACACTTGCCCCTTCAAGGACTGTGTGATGAACTGTGCGTCGGGCAGACACTCTATGCACTTTTGGATTACGTGGTTCCCGTTCTGGTCACGCACACACCTTATCACGTGTCCCCTCAACTCCTCCTCGATCGTCCCCCTCCACCCACTCTCGATCGCCTTCTGCACCACCCGACACCCGTACATGTCCAGAGACAGCGACAACACTCGTCCCTTCATTTCCTCCCCCAGTCTCTCCCGCTGCTCTTTACTCCCACACTCAAACATCTTTTGCATTACGTAGTTCCCGAACACATCCGTCATTACACTGTACGCACTCCCCAACAGCTCCCTCAATATCCCCTCCCTCTCCTCCACGCACTCCACTTTCTCCTGCATTCGTCTTGACCCCTCCTGGTCTTTGCTCTGCTCCACCACACACACTCCCACACACATTCCCACTCGCATCTTCTCGACCTGTTCTGAGTTCCACATTTGTGGCTTTCCTTTATTCCTTTTTCATTTCTTCACTACTACACTTTCTCCTTCCATTTTAACACAATTCACACTTTTCACATCCCCCTCCATTCCCCCTTTCCCTTCGTCGTCAAGCAGGCTCACTCCCGCTCCAATCCTATTCGAATAATTCTGCAATTCAAACAATCCGATTGTGGGGAAGGTCAAAAGAGAATTCAGCAACAGAAAAGTCCCTCTGGAATACAACTACCATTCGGGGAACTGGCCACGGTTCCAGGAAATCAATACTAAAGAATTGTGATCTGAACGACTTCCCGAAGACAATTCTCGAAACAAGAGCAATAACGACAACCTCATGCTGCTAGTGGTCAAGGGAGGTCTACTTAACGACTCGCCTTGATGACTTAATGATTCGTATCAGACATAAAATACTGAATTAAAGGCTCAAGGGATCGGGACATCCAGAAGGGATCTGAAAGAAAGTCTCTTTGAAGCTGGACACACCATTCAACAGAAGGCAGACGGTCATAGGAGTGACTCTGGACATGCATCCCTGTTTCTCTCCACACGGAAAGATTACGATTCGGAAAAATGAACAGAAAACGAATGTGCTGAAAAGATTATCCGGATTATGGAACAACAGTGTTAAAATGAATAAATAAAATAATATTGGTGGTGTGGTGAATGGAACGTGAACTAGTGAAGGCGATAATCGAATTCGTGAAGGGAAAGGCATTGACACTATCGGAGGACAAATCGGGGAGCCTGCAAGGTAAGAGTGTGTGTGATTGCAGTGGCTGTGGAGTGTTTGGAGTCAGCATTCGAGATAGGAAAGGAGGAGTACAGCAAGTACAACCTGGAGGAGTTGTATTGGACAATGCAAGTGAGTGAGGAGAGGAAGAAGGAGGGGGAGGAGTGGAAGGAGCGGGGGAATGAGTGCATCCGGGGAGGACGGGCGAGTGAGGCATTGGAGTGCTACACCAAGGCTATTGAGGCCAATCCACTCAGCACGTACTACAGCAACCGATCAGCGGCCTACTATAATCTGGGACGGTACGAGGAGGCACTGTCCGACGGGGAGAGGGCAGTCCAACTGAGTCCCAACTATGCTCAGGCGTACGGTCGAGTCGGGTATTCTCCCCCTCTCACCACAGATCCGCCTGCTTGGCCACCAATCGCTTCCCCCGCGCTGTCCAGGCCTTCGAAATGGCCGTGCAGTTGGACGACACCAAGACTTCCTACAAGGACAACCTCCAGTTGGCCAAGAGGGAGATGGGGGACACTCCCGACATAATGAGCATAGTCTCCCCCTCTCTCATGTGTAGGCCTCCCAGCTTATGAGTGACCCCAACATGCAGTCCATGGTCGGCAATCTCCTCCAGGGAAATGACTCCCCCGACCTCTCCGCACTCATGCAAATGTCCTCTCTCTCTTTCATTCACAGGGGACAACAGTTCGCTCAACAGTTGAAGGAAACCAATCCTGCCGCTGTCGAACAAATACAAAACGCATTCAGGCAGCCACGCCCTCCCCCTCAACAATAATTTACTAACACTTCTTTCCTATATCCCTCTTCCCCATGTACTATAAGTTAGCCACACTTGTCAACTGAGTTGGTACAAAATTAATCTCTCAACTCAACGGGATCACTGCTATTCGACTAATTTGATGGTTTAGTCTCCTCAACAATCCCTCACCAGAACCCCGTCAAGAAAGGGAGATGCAATTTTTTCTGCTGACAACTCGCTGTGTGTTCCAATTCTGGCCTCTGTCACTTTCTGGAATGTCATCTACGACCTAAATTCTAACCACAACCCGATTATTATTGAGATTGCCCTAAATCTAATATCGAAATTCAACGCTGTTGTTTAACGAATTACAAACGAGCTGGATAATTACCGTCTTGCTCTAGAAAAATCATTGAATGATTTCGAAATTAACAGCTTTCGCTCGAATGACACAGTCAATTATCTAAATTCCCTCTTCATCGCCAAATTCATTCCTCAAGGAATTATAAAAAATTCTCCCAAAGTTACATCCACAAAGTAAACGCCCTTATAATTCTATACCGACTTTTACTGCGAATAAAGTTTCGCAATGCATTAAAAACTCAAAAAACTTTTCTGCAATTGGCCTTCACAACATTTCAATCTATCATCTCAAAAGACTTGCCCTAATGCTATCAATGCAATAGTCTATTTTCAACAATTCTGTTGCAAAAAACGAAATACCATCTGTTTGTAAGAAATCATGTATCATTCAATTGATCAAACCAAACAAACCGGTTGGCATTCAAGTTCCTACTGCCCAATCTCTCTTTTGTGTAGGCTAGCGAAAATCCTTGAAAGACTAATCCTTGCCAAATATCCAAACATTTGCTAACTTCTCATAATCAACATGGTTTTAAACCACTACACTCAACAACTACTCAATTAACAACACTTTCGAAATTTTTACATCGTGAATCCCCTATCATCTTTGTTCTGCTCTAAATATGCTAAACGGAAATGGTCGTTCAGCGTAGAACACGTCGGCGACTCTATATTCCCGACCATTGCTAAAATTGATGGCCTGCACCGTTGTTCACATCCAATGAAAAGAATTCACGATTTCATCTCAACGTCATCAATTCTCAAGCTGACGCCTAACTCGGTCCTCAATAAATTCCTACCAGATGTTCACCCTTCAGAAATGCTTCTTGACCGTTCCACTCAAATAAACCTTGCTTGTTTCCGCTCAGTGCATCACCGCTAACTAAACCACTATGCACACAAAATGGACAACTCGATCTTCCCCTTCTATAGCATTTTCTGTGCTGGCAAACACTCAAATGCTCATCTATTCCACTGTCCTGGTCTTCTACTCGGCGAAAAATTTGCTATTCACTCCCCCAAAGTCTTATGGAAGTAATCTGACAGGCGCTGTCGTTTCTGATAGATGCTGGTCTCATAATCTAATGTGAGATTGGGGTAACGCAACAACAACAAAAATTGAGTTGGTGACTCACATCTACGGTATATAGATGATGGGTAATCAGCCTTCCCCATCAGCAAATATAGATTACTCATGTACTCCACAATAAATGTAGTCTCAGCATTGTTGCACTCCATTGGCACTGCTCATATACCACACTTGCCTTGTCCCCTCCACCTCAAACATATCTTGGGTTCTCGACCGGAATTGTTCCCTGAACTTGAGGGCACCAAAAATGGCGGAAATATTCCAATTCATATTGCAAACAGAAAACCTAAAAGAAAACAATCCATTCAGTGGGAGTGTTAATCTCTACAACCTCTCTACACAAACAATTGATTAACAATTACATCTGACAACAGCTTGACAAATACTCTCCGGAGATTCACCACTCAGGATATTCCCGCAATTGGGCTTTTTCTAGAACCTTTTACATTACAGTAAAGAAGGGTTAATTGAAATAAAAGATCATACTTTTGAAAGTGAATAGGAAAGATAAGTTAGTGATACATCCACCACATCCTCTCCTGCAGACTTCTTCGACATCTTCCTCCCATATGATAGTGAAGCAATATATGTCGCGTCCCACGCTCGCCACCTAAACACTTGACATGGCGACCCTCATACTTGACATTGTAAAATTATTATAAAAAAGAGCTTAGCGTCATTTGAATTAGTTTCCCTCAAAAGATGTTATCATAGTCACAAACCTTATGAAAAATGCCAGTGAATACGGAAATCTTGTAAATGTACTTTAAAAACCAATAACAACCACATCTAAATCCGAAAATACAAACCTATAAAAAAGCAAATCGATTAATAATTGACGATCGGTATACTTACCATCTCTAACTCATAATCTTTATCTAAAGCACGACAATAACCAAAAACACACATTGGTTATTCGCTTTAATTTGAGGATGAAGACATTCGATATTCACCAAGAATGCCACTGGGGAATACAAAAGCATCATAAGAAGTGTTGTGAATTCTATTTTACTTAAAACTCCCAATTATTAAACAAATTATAAAAGATTGCAAAATTTGTGTAACTTTTCCCGTTCATTAAAAGAATTTTGAAATAAATATACTTAGGTTTCCGAATACCATGTAAATGCAGCAAGTCCAAATAATGGATCCTACTTTTGAAAACGAAGAATAGGTTAGTGATAATTTGGGATTAAACAAAAATGGAAGGAATGTGCTAATCAATTACAATTAAAATGCGGTCAGATATTTTATCGACATAACTGTTTTCATTTCCGAAATAAACTCTCTCCAACAGATCATATAAAACACTGTTAGAAATAATTCCCACAACAATTTTAATTGTTTAAAAACAATAAATATATTTATGGTGGTTAACGTGATTTGAAGTAAAAAAATAAAGATTTGCATTTCATAATATTTTAGAATTGTAGCCCTGTGTTGCGCATTTATTATTTCGGATGGGGAATGAAAGTGTGATTGACTGTCCTACACCCAACTCTGTATAGTAATACTGATTACACAGCATCTCGATTTTGTAATGCGCAGATCGGCCAGCCAGTCGAATGATGTGTGCAAGCCCACCCACCCGGTCGCACAATCAATGGACGGTCTTAATGGGGACACTTCCTCCGAGTGGGGCAAACACAGTCTATACTCTTATAAAGCAACCGAATATATTCATCCCCCTCCAATCATCAGAAGAGTGAGGGGGAGTGTCCACAGTGGAGTGCAGAGTGTGTCCAGTCGGGCATCCCTCACAAGTGGAGTTAGGAGTACTGCCTCTACAATTTCCCATGGGAGGTCAGTGCGGAGTGGCGTCCCCTCCAATGACGGGTCAGTGAGTGTAGTCTCCTCTGGGGGATCAGTGGGGAGTGCTGCCTCTACAATTTCCCAGGGAAGGTCAGTGCGGAGTGGTGCTTCCTCCAATCACGGATCAGTGAGGAGTGTTGCCTCTACAATTTCCCATGGAGGGTCAATGAGGAGTGGAGTGGTCTCGAGTCAGGAGTCAATGAGGAGTGGAGTGGGTTCCAATGAAGGGTCAACAAGGAGTCGTGCCCTTCCAATGATGGATCAATGAGGAGTGGAGTGGTTTCCAATGAAGGGTCAGTGAGTGGATCGACAATGAGGAGTGGGTTCTCGACAGGGAGGAAGAGCGGAGTGAGCATGTAAGTGTGAGTGGTGAGGGCAGAGTGAGCAGACAATCAGTGTTGAGTAGTATCGAGAGTGCGAGTGTAATCCCCTACTACTTTCCATCAGCGTGGAGCATGCCGAACTGGGGGGACATTCCGGAGTGTGAATTGGAGTCGGCGGAGTACTTGTCGTGTTGCGGCAGTGCGTGTGTGTATGGTGTGTGTGTGACAGGCAGGTTCGACAACGTGAACAGACGGCCTCTGCGCCTGTTTTGTCTGCACAACATGTGCGAGAGGTGTGTGCTGGGACAACTCAAGTCGACGTTCTGGGACATAACGTGTCACCAATGCGGCAAGACAACAGGCCTCCCGGCTGCCTACCGTCTGCAGTACCTGCGACTGAACACGGACGTGCTGGAACGACTAATGCTTTATTAAATAACATCATTTAATGTAGTTGGCCAACCACGCGAATGCTTCCTGGTAGCCGTGTCTCTTCTTTATCGAGCACATGAACACTTGCAAAGGGCGGAGTGCCTTCATGTGTCCGTACAGTCCGAAGGTGTGCACGAACTCGTCAGGCCCCATTGCATTTGGTTTGTCCACCTTGTTAGCCAGCACTGCCACGGGAATGTTGGTGGAGGTGAGCACGGACTGCAATGGGGGACGGGCCAACCTGCAGACACTCCCTCCCCTCCTCCACTCGACTCCTCTCTGCCGCATCCACTATGAACACGATCGCATCCGCTGTCACCAGATAGTCCTTCCACACTCGCCGAGCCTGCTCGTGTCCTCCCAGGTCATACGCCTGCATATTCACACCCCCCATCGTCAACTCCTCACAATCTACCTCACCACACACTCCTCACTGGCATGCAGAGTCGGGTTGTGTGTGTGCATTGCCCCTGTCTTCAGATACTGCAACAGAGTCGTCTTCCCTGCGTCATCTATTCCCAGTAGTAGTATCACCCCCGACTTGTTCATCAGTCCTTACACTTCTAACTATCACACTACCCAGCTGTTTCAACATGTCCTTCACATAGTCCCACAACCACATTCTCTAATACTATTTATTTATACTCTCTTTAACATTAACTCCTCAAATCATCTGACTAATTTAATTTTCGAGTATTAATAATAATAATCTCCCTCTGCCCTCATTTCCTCAAGGCGTTACAGTCAAACCCA
The DNA here is from genome assembly GCF_006345805.1 of Octopus sinensis. Classification (NCBI taxonomy): domain Eukaryota; kingdom Metazoa; phylum Mollusca; class Cephalopoda; order Octopoda; family Octopodidae; genus Octopus; species Octopus sinensis. Next base: position 7,089 of record NW_021832528.1, on the reverse strand, counting down.
ACAGGTTAAAGAATTACAGAAAGATCAACTGCTCTCTACGATGTCGATGCATGTCTGAATGGAGACCACATCGTTCGACGTTCCCAGCGCACACATAACTATGAGGAAGCATATTGAAAATTCTTCATCAGAAAAAGGAAGCATGTGAGTCCAACTTTAATAGGCGCTTAGTGCGGTCTTTCGATTAGAATTTGAGAGGAGTGACAACAAGCTTGTCTGAAATGGGCAATCCAAGAATAATCAGATCATCACGAGCGGTGTTTCTTAATCCGACAATCACGATCAGCAGATAAGTGGATGATCTCGGAATTGGACATATTTAAGAATAATAGAGAGCACGGCTGGTCTGCTGGACATGATTTTGTAAAAAACAGTTAGGTGTTTGGGAGTAGGGAGGATATACAGCGAGTATGAACAGATGATCACGCAGAATACTATTAAAAACACCCCGAACACTCAATTAAGATTAATTACCCCCAGTAGTAGGCTTCCAATGATTTGGGTCATACTACCCTTGTTCTCAATGGAAGGAAGGGTAGTGAACAAAAATAAATAATAAAGCATATATTGAGCAGTCAGAGTGGAATGAACATACTCCTGGCCTTGAGGACAGTGTAGACGTAGAGGTAGAAAAAGTCAAGGTAGAGGATGGTTTGGAGTATGCCGGTGGCGACACTGGTGATGTCGAAAAAGTGTTGAGTGTAGTATCGATAGACCCAGTTGAAAATGTAGAATAGTCTGTATATGCCCATAAAGAAGATGTAGTGGGAGGTGATGGTGTGTGCCTCCCCCGACTTGGTGATCATGAACAGTTGGGGGAGCATGGCCACGGACTCGAGCATGAGGGAGAATGTCCACAAGGCCAGGCGGACTTGCCGAGTGACGAGGAGGGCGAGGACAGCACAGCCGACCAACAAGTATGCGTAGGGAAAAGTGTCGTTTCTCTTGTCGAATGTGCTGCCGTACTTGAACACCATCACCCACACCGTGGCCAGACTGGTGAGGATATACGTCACCTTCATCACCGAGTTGTACAAGGACACATACACCCACCACATGCTCCCGTAGCGACACACGAACACACACACGTACAGCACTTGGGTCTTCCTCGACACGCCTACTCGTCCCACCACACACATACCCAGACACGACTTGGTCTTGTACATCTTCCACAACAGTGCCACCATCGCACACAAATGAGACATGTCGCCCAACAAACGGAACACATTCATTCTACACGTCAACACTATTTATTATTACTTTTATTCTTTACTTTTCTAAAACTATTATCTTCTCTCCATAGATGAAGTGGCCCAAGGACTGCCCACTGCCTTATCTCACAACCCTTCCCCCAAGCAGAGGCCTTTACGGAGGCCGACCAGGAAAGTTCCCTATCAGTTTCTTAATAAAGACATGTTGACAGGGATAGATGCCTCGATTGGGGAATTTATGAAAGCAGATCAACCGACTGACATCTCGGCCAGCGAGCATTGACCCAGTAAAAGAAGTGAGTGGATCGGAATGATGAACGCGAAGCTTGACAAACTTGGGAAGGAACTCGAGTTGGTCATACCACTAACTAATAATGACAAAACGAGTAAATCATTCAGCGACGAATTGAGAGACAATTCGAGCAATATGGATACCGGAAGGTCAAAAAAGGGGAGTTATTTAGAATTGTCACCTGACAATATGTGTTTTGAACTTAACCGAAGGCAGTTCTACAGAAACTTAATGTCACAAGAGCTAATTCCAATTGTCTTGACATGGGATGGATTTGTCTCATAGTTCTTTAAAAGTATATGATATCCATTAATGAAGGAACGAGGACAGTCGGTTGTGCTGAAGAGGATGCTGGAGAGTATGCTCATTGAACACACAAATGGAGTGAAAGTAGACAACGAAGAGTACGCTTCTTCCGCAAATCATCTTGCGGAGTGGGCATGTCCAGAGTCTCTTCTTCCATGCGAAGAAGAGAAATCACTGAAGATCAGGATTCTTAATTAGATAATTTAAATTGAATAAAAAATTAGTATTACTTATTTCTTGTGTGTGGATGGTCATAACTAGCCAAGTCTCGTTTCCCTCAGACGAAGAACTGGCGACGAAGGAAATAAACTTGTCCTCGCCCTCTCTGCGAGCAGGGGCACTCCACTTTGGGGCATACTGTGACCGGCAGTCGAAGGAATTCATGCTGTGCTCCAAAGAAGAGAAGGACCCCCGGAAGTGCATTGCCCAAGGAGTGGCCGTCACAAAGTGCGGAGTCGAACTGTTTGGGCAAATAAGGAAGCATTGTGGGCAGTCCTTCCAGGAATATGCCAAATGCATCGACTTGGAGTCGGGCAGCCTGATGGACATAACTCGGTAGCACATTCCACTCACTTGTAGATGCCGCAAATACCGCCGGGACTTTGACTCGTGCATGTCCGAGGAGTTGGGCATCCACCCCCCTCCAGTTGGATACTTTTCCAAAACGAGGGTCGTCCGCTCACCCCAAAACAACTAATTAATTCTAATAAACCAAATGATTAGAGAATTAGATCACAAATCGTGCAATATGTTCTCGATGGCAGTGACCAGATCAGTGCGCTGGGCAATATTGTCAATCTCGAAAGCAGAGTAGTCGGAGGGAGACATGACATCACTCACCAACTTGCCCGCATTGACCATCGTTTTGTGAAGGAGAACATTCAGTTTGGCGAGCAATTCGCGCATTCTGTTGGAACTGGCGAGGAGATGGTCGAGGACAGGGTCGATGCCAGTGGTGATGTGTTGTTCGATGGCGATGACCTGATTGGTCAAGTGGAGAATGTCCCGATCGAAGTGTGTGCGAAAGTGTTGAAAAGAGGAGTGGTCCTTAGAGCGTTTGAATGCGTCGATGGTTGGTTGGCAGTGTGAGATGTCGAGGATTCGTTGGATGAGGGTGAGGAGTTGATTGGTGGGGGAGTGTGAAGTGTGTGGAGGGAGGATGGGCAAGTGGAGACGTGTGAGAATGATGAGGAGAGCAAAGAGGAGTAGGACAAAGAGGGAGAGGAGGAGAGGCTTGAGTAGTAGCATGTGAGTGGAGTGAGTGTATGCGACCTAGGAGTGAGCATGTGGAGTACGCGAATGTGTTGTGCGTGGAGAGGGTTGAGATTGGTGGCAGTGAGAAGGAGTGTGGGTCGAGGGGAGAGGACATCGAGATGTGCGGAATAGTTGCCTGCCTGGACAGGGAGAGTGTGGATGAGGACACCCGTGGAGTGAGGTGGCAACACAATTTCCAATTGCATGTTGTGGACGGACTGGTGTTGGAAGAAGGTGGACATGAGGGAGTGTTCAAACACATATTGTCCATCTAGACTGACAGACCAGGCCAACCACGGACGTGCACACACAAATGGGCGGGGAGTTGATACCCAAACTCGAATTGTGTGTTCCACCCACTGCGGAGGGGGAATCGGAATGTGAGAGTGACCAACTGCCCGTCCACTGCACTCGTCGAGATATTCCCCACTTGGTCACGGAAATACACCCGGGAACTCCCCAGGGGCACACGCGTCACCACCGAAGACACCTGTCTCCCCAATGACTCGACCAACTCGACCACTTCACTCACCTGCACTGTCCCCCACTGCGATATGGCAATCCTCCGCTTGTACTGTGTGATGCTCAGCTGGGGGTCGTCGGCCAGCAAGTAGACGGACAGGTCATCCTGCAATGAGGGGAGGGAGTACTTGGGAGTAGGGGGGCACGTCCAGTGTGTCCACCCTCAGAGTATTCCCCTCCAACACTCCTCTCTCATAGTCGAGGAATGTGCCGTGAATGACAGTCGACTGTCGTCTGATTGGGTAGGGAGAGTAGACCACCCCATTCACTGCCACTCAGTCACCACACTACATGTCACGACCACACCCTCCTCCCGCGCACATCCCACTCCCATCAATGTTGTCAATATCCTCACTCTCCCATTCCGCACTGGCACTTCATAACACCCATTCCACTCCCTCAGAGGGCTCAGTCCTTCTTCCACTAACTGACCTCTCACAACACTATACCATTGCCGACGACACATTCCTCACATACTTCGGCGATATGCAGTGCAACAGTCCCTCACTTCCCGAGTCTGTTTCCATTGTGCTTGTCACCTCCACCAGTCCCCCCCTCATCCGCACGTGACTCTCCACGTTTAGGATTTCCAGGGCATACACCGAGTAGATAATCCACCAAATGTGCATGACACGTATCATCAAATTAACTAATTTATTTGAAACCAAACTTAATTTTATTTAACATACCATCAATATTTATTAATTTCAAAAAGCAATTGACAGAGGTCTCTTCCACTGAAAGCAATTTTGCTCTCTCATAGGATTTAAGTGGTTTGTCTTTAGTGAAGGATCCCCTCTCGATTCCAAGTCCCCTAATCATGGTTGTAAGTTGTTTGATACCTTTTAGGAATTGAATTACGCACGCTGGCAAATATCACGATCAAAGAATTCTACGAAACTGGTGGGGAAAGCTCCCAAGTCATTCACGTAATACGCTTTTTTGAATGCTGAATGAGGACATAAAGTAAGTGAATAAATACTATAAATGGTTGAAAACATAAAACTTGTCGTAAGATTACAAATAGGGACTCATCATCTCCTTCAAATCTGATCATGGATCCTCTTAGAGAAATACTAAATGCAAAATTTCATAAATTTGTAATTAACCAAAGTGATCGTTATACGGAGACTAACTCGACAAACCATTTGTTCGTTGTAGACGATCATAAATTCATTGCACACAAAGAGAATAAAATTGTAGAAATGATGCACATTTTCGAAACTGTTGAGTTGGAGTTGAATCCTCAAAAATCTGTCTCCAAGCTGGACAATATCTTATTTTTAAACCTAAGGAAGAATGAAAAAGTACCATTATTTGTGGATTACAAAGACAAAGAAAGTAATGTCATTAAAGAGAAAGTTATGAGGTCAATCCAACGAAACTCATGGATAGAATAATTAATTTATGAAAACAATACCTAACTCTGGTATGTGTTTACTGCATAAACGAATACGCACTGTCGTTATACAATTATTATGTCACTAGCTGAGAATGAAACCAAGCGAAGGTGAAACCAAGTTAGTTAGTTGGTTATGTTACCCCGGCTTCACTAGCACGTAGGCCGGCTGCAATCAGGTAGCGAGACGCGAAGATCGGGCGCTTCCAGAGATCCCGAATCCCAATAGGCGGAGACAAGTGAGGCGGTCCAGGACAGGGGAAGAGGTCTTCGGGGGTGAAGGAACGGTATGTTTCGAAGATGAGTGGATGATGTCCCGAGCGAATCTGAGCAAGCTGGACACGGAGATATCTGCCGAGTGATTGCTCTGAGGAGTGTACCGGCGGGGGGGGAGAGTTGAGAAGTTTGTTGTTTTTAAGCATCCTGATAGCACCAGAGGAGATGTAGTCATGGATTAGTTTATTCGCAGTTTTCCCATTGTTGGTTGAGAGTATTTTTGAAAGACATCTACATTGATCGGCCAGAGTAGAAATGATGTGTCTTTTGTTTTCTAGAATAGAGATTTTGTGACTTGGATGAGAAGAGTCTTGATCCTAGTTACCAACAAGACAATCATCCGAAACATACTTCGGCAATAGCAAAGAGGTTTTTTCAAGTAAATAATATCGAATTGCTACTATGGCCAACACAAAGCCCAGATTTAAACTATATAGAGAATGTTTGGGCCTTTATTAAAGAAAAAATCAAAGGAAGAGAATTTTTGAAAAAGGAACATTTATTTGCAAAAATATAATCCATTTGGAATTAACTCAAAATAGAATACGCAAAAAGTCTTATTAATACAGTCCCGTGCAATAGAAATACTCGAAAATTAAAGTATGAAATTTTCTAAAAAATTCAGCAAACTCTTTTTGTTCGTCTTAATTATCCAAAAAAAACTAAATATAAAAGTTATTTTTCATTATAATGCCAATTTTATTTAATTTATTAAATTTGACCTTTTCTAGGCCATGCAATGAAAAGAGGCCACTTTATTTATTTAAAATATATTTAGATTTAATTACATTATTTTTGTTAAATATCCATTTAAATCTAACTAGAACGTGTTAATTCCATTTCATGCCTCGTGTATCTTTTAAAAATCGTCAAAAAGTTATTAGTTTTTTGAAAAATGGAATGAGTCAGCGACAAGTATCAAAAGAACTTAAAATCTCTCGATGTGCGATCCAAAAAATATTTCAACGTTGAAAATTTTAAAAAGCCAGAATAGAGTATATAAAAAGGTTTTAGACGAGCTGTAAAAAGCGCAAATTATCCAGAAATATTTCAAACTGATCCCCTGAAAAAATGAGCTCGATTGATATCACACACGTGGAGAACTGAGTAGGGATCTTAATAATTACGAAAATCTTGCTGAATATTTTAAAACGCCAGAATAGAGTAGATAAAAAGGTTTTAGACTAGCTGTAAAAAGCGCATATTATACAGAAATATTTCAAACTGATCCCCTGAAAAAATGAGCTTGATTTATATCACACACGTGGAGAACTGAGTAGGGATTTTTTTAATTACGCAAATCTTGCTGAAAATTTTAAAACGCCAGAATAGAGTACATAAAAAGGTTTTAGACGAGCTGTAAAAAGCGCATATTATCCAGAAATATTTCAAACTGATCCCCTGAAAAAATGAGCTCGATTGATATCACACACGTGGAGAACTGAGTAGGGATCTTTTTAATTACGCAAATCTTGCTGAAAATTTTAAAACGCCAGAATAGAGTAGATAAAAAGGTTTTAGACTAGCTGTAAAAAGCGCATATTATACAGAAATATTTCAAACTGATCCCCTGAAAAAATGAGCTTGATTTATATCACACACGTGGAGAACTGAGTAGGGATTTTTTTAATTACGCAAATCTTGCTGAAAAATTTAAAACGCCAGAATAGAGTACATAAAAAGGTTTTAGACGAGCTGTAAAAAGGGCATATTATCCTAAAATATTTCAAACTGATCCCCTGAAAAATTGAGCTCGATTGATATCAAAAACTTGGAGAACTGAGTAGGGATCTTTTTAATTACGCAAATCTTGCTGAAAATTTTAAAAC